>NC_059451.1:57608764-57701264 GCF_905237065.1 Salmo salar | reverse complement strand
TAGACATACTAGAACTAACATAGAAATAGACTAACAAGAACATAACCCAACAAATCCCGAAACACTCTAAACAAACACACCCCTGCCACGTCCTGACCAAACTACAATAACAAATAACCCCTTATACTGGTCAGGATGTGACAGTACCCCCCAAAGGTGCAGACCCCGGAGGCACCTTAAACAAAAACACAAAAATAATCCCAAACTAAAGGGGGGGAAGGGAGGGTGGCCACCGTCACCGACGGTTCTTGTGCTACACCCCCCCCTCCCCAACCTCCTACTACGGAGGTGGCTCAGGCTCCGGCCTTACTCCCCAACCTAACCTGTCCACCCCCGCTAACTGGTTATTATATATTACCCTTCCCGAAGTCTCTGGACTAAGGCACATTGCTGAAGACCTCAGGCTGATGCGCGTTGCTGGAGACCTCGGACTGATGCGCGTCACTGGAGACCTCGGACTGGAGGGCGACTCTGGGAGTTCCGGACTGGAGGGCGACTCTGGGAGCTCCGGACTGGAGGGCGACTCTGGGAGCTCCGGACTGGAGGGCGACTCTGGGAGCTCCGGACTGGAGGGCGACTCTGGGAGCTCCGGACTGGAGGGCGACTCTGGCTGCGCCGGTTCCGGACTGGAGGGCGACTCTGGCTGCGCCGGTTCCGGACTGGAGGGCGACTCTGGCTGCGCCGGTTCCGGACTGGAGGGCGACTCTGGCTGCGCCGGTTCCGGACTGGAGGGCGACTCTGGCTGCGCCGGTTCCGGACTGGAGGGCGACTCTGGCTGCGCCGGTTCCGGACTGGAGGGCAACTCTGGCTGCGCCGGTTCCGGACTGCGGGCCATCTCTGTCGGTTCCGGACTGCGGGCCGTCTCTGTCGGTTCCGGACTGCGGGCCGTCTCTGTCGGTTCCGGACTGCGGGCCGTCTCTGTCGGTTCCGGACTGCGGGCCGTCTCTGTTGGCTCCGGACTGCGGGCCGTCTCTGCTGGCTCCGGACTGTGGGCTATATAGAAATGTTTTTTAAATCCTCCCCTTCCTCCTCTGAGGAGCCTGCCTTGGTGTATGCGTGTGTGTTCAGAACTTAATTCCAAAACATGTTCTCCACTAGGCCTTATTGGGGGAGTAAACTGAATGTCTTCGTTTTCATTTTCCGCCTCCCTTGATTACTGTTACAATCTCAGACTACATTTTCGAGAGAGAGAGAGAGAGAGATATTTGTTAATTTGCTGAATGTACACTGTAACGTTACTACATGATTGTAGCAGGTTTACTAACGCGTTAGTTCTAGATGCTATGTTGACTATGACTTTAACGATGTAGGCTGTGTGTAACAGTTATGACATGGTTTGGCTTGGAACAGTTTCTTTCACCTGGTCACATACAGTTGATGTGTTGTCCACAAGCGAAGGGAAGAGGTGAGAGGAGGAGAGCATGTAGATGTGAGAAGGAATACACGTGGCTGCTATGAAAGTGAACTGTGTTAACGCTTTATCAGGGGTGTATTCATTCCGTCTATTCTGTTGAAAAACGTTTCTTAAACGGAAGCAAAACGGAACAAAATGGGGAAAAACATACTTGAATTTGTCTAATATAAATTCTTGTTTGCAACTGTTGGACTAATGATTACATCCTAAATGTGTCTCTCGACCTGTGTCCACCTAGTACGTTGTAAACTTTCATTCATAGTCTAGGCTGTAGCAACCTCATGATGGATACTGGGATAATTACAGTATCATGTAGTAACCTAAAACTATGAATGTTACATTGAACTGGGTGAATGGAATAGGAATGACAGTCATCCAATATGCTGTAATAGAAATAAGGCCATATTAATCAATATGCTGTAATAGAAATACGGCCATATTAATCAATATGCTGTAATAGAAATAAGGCCATGCTCATTAAAAATAGAATTGTCCTCCCTCATCTTAAACAGCTCCGACCGCCACTGACACACACACACACACACACATTCATTTTGAAACAACACTACGCAGGAACGATTAAATGAATACTTGTTCAATGGCAGTAAAAACACCAAGCGTGCTTGTTTCAAACTATCCGTGAACTGTTGGGAAAATACTCTTTTTGTGTGTGTGTGTGTGTGTGTGTGTGTGTGTGTGTGTGTGTGTGTGTGTGTGTGTGTGTGTGTGTGTGTGTGTGTGTGTGTGTGTGTGTCTGAAACCAGCTGCTGGCTAAATAAACAGAGCCATAAAACGATGTTGCAACGTTGAGTGCCCACAAACAAGCATGTTCTGACGAAATATTAACACATGCAGACAAATATGCTCATTGTATTCCACATCGTAGACAGTAGACAGTGGTCATTCATTCCCCCAGAACGAGGCCTTGAGAACAGAGAGAGAGAGAGAAGGGGCTCTAAAACATGATGAATATTCTTCCAGGCCAGAGCGGATGAATCCCAAATGGCACCCTATTCTCTATGGGCCCTGGTCAAAAGTAGTGCATTAAATATATGACTAATTTCAGGAAACTGTGCGTATGTTCCGAGTCACTATGTCACGGGAGTGTCACGCCCTGACCTTAGAGATCTTATTTATTCTCTATGTTCGGTTAGGTCAGGGTGTGACTCGGGTGGGAATATCTAGGTTTTCTATTTCTTTGTTTTTGAGCCGAGTGTGTGGTTCCCAATCAGAGGCAGCTGTCTATCGTTGTCTCTAATTGGGAATCATACTTAGGCAGCCTGTTTTCCACCTGAGTTTTGTGGGAGGTTATTTTCTGTTTAGCGTATGTGCCTGACGGAACTGTGCATTTTCGTTTTTTTTCTCCCTTTTGTTATTTTGTTTGAGTGTTTCTTGAAAATAAATATTATGAGCACTTATCACGCTGCGCTTTGCTCCACTTCTTCACCTTCAGATGACTGTTACAGGGAGAGGCATTTAAACTTAATTATTTTATTTTTAATGTGTTTATTGACAATAATGCCTTCTGGAACATGTGAACTTTCATGTGCCTTAATAACAAGCCTGTATTCCATCTGTTAATAGTTCTAGCAGTATTGTTTTTTTATTAGTCATTTTTATTAGTTGTAGGCCTATTAGTAGTTGTACAACAATTTTTTTGTTGTTGTTGTATTTTACCCCCTTTTTCTCACCACTTTCATGATATCCAATGGCGATCTTGTCTCATCGCTACAACACTCCAACAGGTCAAGTCACGTGTCCTCCAAAACATGATCCGCCAAGGGAAATCTTAACGCTACAGAATACAATGAAATTCTAGACGATTCTGTGCTTTCAACTTGTGGTAACAGTTTGGGAAAGGCCCTTTCCTGTTTCAGCATAACAATGCCCCGGTGCACAAAGCGAGGTCCATACAGAAATTGTTTGTCGAGATCTGTGTATAAGAACTTGACCGGCATGCACAGAGCCCTGACCTCAACCCCCATCTAACACCTTTGGGATAAATTGGAATGCCGACTGCGAGCCAGGCCTAGTCGCCCAACATCAGTGTCCGACCTCACTAATGCTCTTGTGGCTGAATGGAAGCAAGTCCCCGCAGCAAGTTCCAACATCTAGTGGAAAGCCTTCCCAGAAGAGTGGAGGCTGTTATAGCAGCAAAGGGGGGTCCAACTCCATATTAATGCCCATGATTTTGGAATGAGATGTTCGACGAGCAGGTGTCCAAATACTTTTGGTCATGTAGTGTATGTGTCCGGGTACTCGGGTGATTTTGGAAAACGTTTCTTAAATGGAAGCAAACGGAACAAAAAACGGTGATAAACATACCTGAATTTGTCCAATAGAAACTCTTGTTTGGACTAAAGATTACACAATAGATCAGCAAGATGCAGGCAAGAGTATGTCACTGTCAGGTATTGAATGTGTCACTGTCTGTCACATGTATATACAGACACTAAGACAGCTGGAAGAAAAATGTTTTCTCCACATCCTGCACTGCAGACCATCTTGTGCTTCGACAGGAAAAACAACCCCAGTGCTCTCAAAGCTTAGAGGAACAAAACACTTGTGATTTTACGTCCTTAACGATATGCCTTTGTACTATAACTTAAAAGGTTTGTGGCAGCGGGGCTCCATGCAGCACTAAAACAAAGAATTCCTGGATATGAAAAAAAAGGATTGTTTATTCGAAAGGTTTCTGGGAAAACAAAGCCGTTCTGATTCAGAAAAATATCTCCACAAAATCTTCTCAAACAAATGTTTAACACAATCAGATATTAACCCCTCTGTTTGTCTTGTATAATATTGGTCGGAGCAGGGACTAGTGCTGAACTAGTCTGCACTTCCAGTCTGATTCTACATTCAATAGATGCAGCCATTTAATAATATAAACCCCATCAAGGCTCTTAACTGTATCCCCTGGTGCTTGTTCCACTGTTCCACTTCCTCTAGAATGTTGGCAGGGAGGAGAACATCTTACCAGAACATGATTCTCATGACACACCAGGGATGGAGGGAAGGGTGAGTAACCACAACTAATCAGACCGCTCCTCTCCTGTAACCTCCTCTCCTGTCCCCTCCTCTCCTCTCCTGTCCCCTCCTCTCCTCTCTTTGTCCTGTCCCCTCCTCACCCCTCCTCTCCTCTCCTGTCCCCTCCTCTCCCCTCCTCTCCTCTCCTGTCCCCTCCTCTCCTCACCTCTCCTCTCCTCTCCTCTCCTCTCCTCTCCTCTCCTCTCCAGTCCCCTCCTCTGCTCTCCTCTCCTCTCTGCTCGGAGGAGTTAAATCAGTTTGGAGTGTCTTTGAGAAAACTAATAAAAAGAAGAAGAGTGAGGGGGAAGTTTGACAAGTTAGATGTGAATAATTTATCAGAGTGGTGTTTCCATGCCTTTGTTCTACATCCAAGGGACAGGCGTGTTAAGCTTTAATAGCGCTGTGTGGCTGGACTTATTATGCCTGATCAAATAACACTCAGTCCAAGGACTTTCAAAGAAGGATTCGGTCCTTACTGTTTCTCAGTGATGTTATTAAGACCACATGGGTATGTTCTCTCTCTCCCTCTTCTCATCTTAATACTACAAATAAATACAGTAGACGTTTCATGGATGGTTTAAAAAAAAAAAAAGTTACGCTTTTAACAAAGTTCCTCAATTATTCATTTCTTTAAACATTTATTTTGCTAAAAATCCACATGATCAAAGTTAACAGTCTACAAACAACAAGTGGATACAGTGTGTAACTGATCCAGTCACATGACTCCATCAAATGGCTTGTGGGAAATTAACTGCTGATATCAATACCCCACATTATCCCTCTTCATTGTCTCACGTCAGATAACACAACAACTCCTTCCTAGTTCATGGCAACACCATCTATTGGGCGGCAGGTAGCCTAGTGGTTAGAAGGGGGAGGTAGGTAGCCTAGTGGTTAGAAGGGGGGAGGCAGGTAGCCTAGTGGTTAGAGGGGGGAGGCAGGTAGCCTAGTGGATAGAGGGGGAGGCAGGTAGCCTAGTGGTTAGAGGGGGGAGGCAGGGTAGCCTAGTGGTTAGAGGGGGGAGGCAAGGTAGCCTAGTGGTTAGAGCGGGGAGGCAGGTAGCCTAGTGGTTAGAGGGGGAGGCAGGTAGCCTAGTGGTTAGAGGGGGAGGCAGGTAGCCTAGTGGTTAGAGGGGGAGGCAGGTAGCCTAGTGGTTAGAGGGGAGAGGCAGGTAGCCTAGTGGTTAGAGGGGGGAGGCAGGTAGCCTAGTGGTTAGAGGGGTGAGGCAGGTAGCCTAGTGGTTAGAGGGGGGAGGCAGGTAGCCTAGTGGTTAGAGGGGAGAGGCAGGTAGCCTAGTGGTTAGACGGGGGAGGCAGGTAGCCTAGTGGTTAGAGGGGGGAGGCAGGTAGCCTAGTGGTTAGAGGGGGTAGGCAGGTAGCCTAGTGGTTAGAGGGGGGAGGCAGGTAGCCTAGTGGTTAGAGCGTTGGACTTGTAACCTGAAAGATTGCTAGACCAAATCCCCGAGCTGACAAGGTACAAATCTGTTGTTCTGCCCCTGAACAAGGCAGTTAACCCACTGTTCCTAGGCCGTCATTGAAAATAAGAATTTGTTCTTAACTGACTTGCCGAGTTAAATAAAGGTTAAATAAATGTGGAGCATTGAATGATGCCATCTGCCCCCTGTAGACTTTGAATTGTGTCATCATTCTCACATGGTTTGATAGCTAATATTAGTAGTCCACATTTCAACTCAAGGTTTTGTTTAATTCCCGTTGAGGGATCTCTCTTCCTCTAACCCCTGCTAGGTCAAAAGGTCAGAGCTGAGAGAGAGAGAGAGATGTTTTAAATCCTGAGAACTCCTTCACCTTGTGCTGTGTAGCTGGTCTTTTACAGGACTGCGTCTAAGTCTCTAAAGTCAGTGGATTTATCAGGATCTGACAGCTTGCCCTCTGCTGCATATAAAACATGTCATCCATTAGAGGTCAGACAGACTCACTCTGAGGTGAGGTTGGGGGTGAGTAACCACAACGCTCCAGGCCCCTTCTCTCCTGTCCCCTCCTCTCCTCTCCTGTCCTCTTCTCTCCTCTACTCTACTCTCCTGTCCCCTCCTCTCCTCTCCTGTCCTCTCCCCTTCTCTCCCCTCCTCTCCTCTCCTCTCCCCTCCTCTCCTGTCCTCTCCTCTCCTCTCCCGTCCTCTCCTCTCCCGTCCTCTCCTCTCCCGTCCTCTCCTCTCCTGTCCTCTTCTCACGTCCTCTCCTCTCCTCTCCTGTCCCCTCCTGTCCTGTCCTCTCCTCGCCTCTCCCATTCTCTCCTGTCCCCTCCTCTCCCCTTCTCTCCTGTCCCCTCCTCTCCTCTCCTCTCCTGTCCTCTCCTCTCCTCTCCTGTCCCCTCCTCTCCTCTCCTGTCCCCTCCTCTCCTGTCCTCTCCTCGCCTCTCCCCTTCTCTCCTGTCCCCTCCTCTCCTCTCCTCTCCTGTCCTCTCTTCTACTCTCCTCTCCTCTCCTGTCCCCTCCTCTCCTCTCCTGTCCCCTCCTCTCCCCTCCTCTCCTCTCCTGTCCCCTCCTCTCCCCTCCTCTCCTCTCCTGTCCCCTCCTCTCCTCTTCTGTCCCCTCCTCTCCTCTCTTCTCCTCTCCTGTCCCCTCCTCTCCTCTCCTGTCCCCTCCTCTCCTGTCCTCTCCTCGCCTCTCCCCTTCTCTCCTGTCCCCTCCTCTCCTCTCCTCTCCTCTCCTCTCCTCTCCCCTCCTCTCCCTCTCTCCTCTCCTCTCCCCTTCTCTCCTCTCCTCTCCCCTTCTCTCCTCTCCTCTCCTCTCCTCTCCTCTCCTCTCCTCTCCTCTCCTCTCCTCTCCTCTCCTCTCCTCTCCTCTCCTCTCCTCTCCTCTCCTCTCCTCTCCTCTCCTCTCCTCTCCTCTCACACACACACTTTGACAGTTAGACATGTAACTGGGCTTTTCAGTTCAGGGCATGAGTCCCAAATAGCACCCTTTTCCTTTTTTGTGCACTACTTTTTTTGACCAGATCCCTATGGGCCCAGGTCAAAAGTACACACTATATAGGGAATAGGGTGCCAATCGGGACACAGCCATGGATTACATAGGGGTAAACTACCTTGGTAAATTACTCGTAGGTCATTCTGGAGTTGTAAAGTCAATAGACTAGATAATCAGTATTTTCAGGAACAGTTAGACATACTTAAGTGTAGTTTCCATTTCATGGATTACAGAAACTACCTTGGTGAATTACTCATAGGTCATACTGGAGTTGAAACGTTGACTGTCTAGGCCTATAGACGTTTTAATGAATGAGAGAACAGTCTTCAACTCCTCCGTCATAACACTGAAACTAACTGCTGTGTGGCAGTTAGCCGCTGAAGTCGACACGGGTTAGAATCCAATGGATTCTACTGGCCTGCTCCTTCCTGTCCTGTTTTTTATCTGTTCAATAAAATACCTGTCTTTCCTCTAGTGTCCTATCTGTTGAATACAATACCTGTCTTTCATCTACTGTCCTATCTGTTGAATACAATACCTGTCTTTCATCTACTATCCTATCTGTTGAATACAATACCTGTCTTTCATCTACTGTCCTATCTATTGAATAAAATGCAATTACAAATTAAAAAAAGAACTACTCTGCATTCTTCCACTATCAACAATCAGAGAATGTTGCCTCTAGCAATCATAGCCATACCAGATAACATGCCAAGACTGCAGGCTTCAGTTCTCCAGACTTTATCACATACAGTAGGAGTACATTATTACCCATAATCAACTTCACCACTTAATTAACTACTAACCATAACCCATTTTCATGCAATCAGAGAAGGATGCCTCCAATAGATATTGTCCTACCCGCAGGCTTGAACTATCCTGTTTGTTTACCAAGTAGACTAATAAGGAAGACCTGTTAGAAGAACAGGATGAAACGGGATCGTGGTAAAATGCTGACTGCAGGTTCCTTCTGGACAAAGCAACAACATGAACAGAAGATAAAACATAAGAATATGAATCTAAAGTAGGCAGCACACACACACACACACACACACACACACACACACACACACACACACACACACACACACACACACACACACACACACTGACATACACACACACACTGACATACAAACACACACAATGATGCAAACACACACACACACCGATGCAAAAACACACACACACACACACACCGATGCAAAAACACACACACACACACACACACACACACACACACACACACACACACACACACACACACACACAATGATGCAAACACACACACACCGATGCAAAAACACACACACACACACAGATGCACACACACCCACACACATACACACACACACACACACACACACACACGCACACACACTGATGCACACACACCCACATACACACACACACACACACACACACACACACACACACACACACACACACACACACACACACACACACACACACACACACACACACACACACACACACAGATGCACACTGACACACACACACACACACACACACACACACACACTCACTGACACACACACACTGACACACACACACTGACACACACACACACACTGACACACACTGACACACACAACCCCATAATGACAAAGCGAAAACAGTTTTTTATTAAATTTAGGAAATGTATTACAAATATAAAACAGATAAACCTTATTAACATAAGTCAAAATTGAGCTCAGGTGCATCCTGTTTCCATTAATCCTCCTTGAGATGTTTCTACAACTTGTCTGGAATGAACCTGTGGTAAATTAAATTGATTGGACATGATTTGAAAAGGCACAAACCTGTCTATATAAGGTCCCACAGTTGACAGTGCATGTCAGAGCAAAAACCAAGCCATGAAGTCAAAGGACAGGATTGTGTCGAGGCACAGATCTGGGGAAGGGAACCAAAACATTTCTGCAGCATTGAAGGTCCCCAAGAACACAGTGGCCTCCATCATTCTTAAATGGAAGATGTTTGGAATCACCAAGAATCTTTCTAGAGCTGGACGCCCGGCCAAACTGAGCAATCGGGGGAGAAGGGCCTTGGTCAGGGAGGTGACCAAGAACCTGATGGTCACTCTGACAGAGCTCCAGAGTTCCTCTGTGGAGATGTGAGAACCTTCCAGAAGGACAACCATCTCTGTAGCACTCCACCAATCAGGCCTTTATGGTAGAGTGGCCAGACGGAAGCCACTCCTCAGTAAAAGGCACATGACAGCCTGCTTGGACTTTTCCAAAAGGCACCTAAAGGACTCTCAGACCATGAGAAACAAGATTCTCTGGTCTGATGAAACCAAGATTGAACTCTTTGGCCTGAATGCCAAGCATCACGCTCATCACCTGGCCAATACCATCCCTATGGTGAAGCATGGTGGTGGCAGCATCATGCTGTGGGGACGTTTTTCAGCGGCAGGCACTGGGAGACTACTCAGGATCGAGGGAAAGATGAACGGAACAAATTACAGAGAGATCCTTGATGAAAACCTGCTCCAGAGTGCTCAGGACCTCAGACTGGGGCGAAGGTTCACCTTCCAACAGGACAACGACCCTAAGCACACAGCCAAGACAACGCAGGAGTGGCTTCAGGACATCAAGTCTCTGAATGTCCTTGAGTGGCCCAGCCAGACCCCAGACTTGAACCCCATCAAACATCTCTTGAGAGACCTGAAATTAGTTGTGCAGCGACGCTCCCCATCCAACCTGACAGAGCTTGAGAGGATCTGCAGAGAAGAATGGGAGAAACTCAACAAATACAGGTGTGCTTGTAGCATCATACCCAAGAAGACTTGAGTCTGTAATCACTGTCAAAGGTGCTTCAACAAAGTACTCAGTAAAGGGTCTGAATACTTATGAAAATGTGATATTTCAGGCTGTGTGCTTATGGTCGTTGTCATCTAATGAACTTATGAAGGTTTCGTAAGAAAAGTTTGGTAAGACTTGTTTAACACCAGAAGTAAGTAACATTTAAAATGCCCTCTGTCTGTCTGTAGCAGGAGAGAGAACAATGTGTGTCTGAATGAAACTCTTAAGACGTCATTATAACTCTGAAAAAGAACACGGACAAAGGAAGATTTTCCAGCTGCTATTAACACAATTACAAGGTAAAAAAATTCACAGGTCAAACCATTATTCAGTCTCAGTGGTATTGTGAAGCCCTGCCACTGACAGAACACAGCAGATAACTGACAGAACACAGCAGACAACTGACAGAACACAGCAGATAACTGACAGAACACAGCAGACAACTGACAGAACACAGCAGATAACTGACAGAACACAGCAGATAACTGACAACACAGCAGACAACTGACAGAACACAGCAGATAACTGACAGAACACAGCAGATAACTGACAACACAGCAGACAACTGACAACACAGCAGATAACTGACAACACAGCAGATAACTGACAACACAGCAGATAACTGACAGAACACAGCAGATAACTGACAGAACACAGCAGACAACTGACAGAACACAGCAGATAACTGACAGAACACAGCAGACAACTGACAGAACACAGCAGATAACTGACAGAACACAGCAGATAACTGACAGAACACAGCAGACAACTGACAGAACACAGCAGATAACTGACAGAACACAGCAGATAACTGACAACACAGCAGACAACTGACAGAACACAGCAGATAACTGACAGAACACAGCAGATAACTGACAACACAGCAGACAACTGACAACACAGCAGATAACTGACAACACAGCAGATAACTGACAACACAGCAGATAACTGACAACACAGCAGACAACTGACAACACAGCAGACAACTGACAGAACACAGCAGACAACTGACAACACAGCAGATAACTGACAACACAGCAGACAACTGACAGAACACAGCAGACAACTGACAGAACATAGCAGACAACTGACAGAACACAGCAGACAACTGACAGAACACAGCAGACAACTGACAGAACACAGCAGATAACTGACAGAACACAACAGATAACTGACAGAACACAGCAGACAACTGACAGAACACAGCAGACGACTGACAGAACACAACAGATAACTGACAGAACACAGCAGACAACTGACAGAACACAGCAGACGACTGACAGAACACAGCAGACGACTGACAGAACACAGCAGACAACTGACAACACAGCAGACAACTGACAGAACACAACAGACAACTGACAGAACACAGCAGACAACTGACAACACAGCAGACAACTGACAGAACACAGCAGACAACTGACAGAACAGAGCAGATAACTGACAGAACACAGCAGATAACTGACAGAACACAGCAGACAACTGACAACACAGCAGACAACTGACAGAACACAGCAGATAACCGACAGAACACAACACACAACTGACAGAACACAACACACAACTGACAGAACACAGCAGATAACTGACAGAACACAGCAGACAACTGACAACACAGCAGACAACTGACAGAACACAGCAGACAACTGACAGAACACAGAGGTACGGAGTGGAGCTGAGATCTGTTATTCCATGTTGAAGTACACAGTGGAGCTGAGATCTGTTATTCCATGTTGAGGTACACAGTGTAGCTGAGATCTGTTATTCCATGTTGAGGTACACAGTAGTGTACTGGAGCTGAGATCTGTTATTCCATGTTGAGGTACACAGTGGAGCTGAGATCTGTTATTCCATGTTGAGGTACACAGTAGTGTACTGGAGCTGAGATCTGTTATTCCATGTTGAGGTACACAGTGGAGCTGAGATCTGTTATTCCATGTTGAGGTACACAGTGGAGCTGAGATCTGTTATTCCATGTTGAGGTACACAGTAGTGTACTGGAGCTGAGATCTGTTATTCCATGTTGAGGTACACAGTATTGTACAGGAGCTGAGATCTGTTATTCCATCTTGAGGTACACAGTGGAGCTGAGATCTGTTATTCCATGTTGAGGTACACAGTGGAGCTGAGATCTGTTATTTCATGTTGAGGTACACAGTGGAACTGAGATCTGTTATTCCATGTTGAGGTACACAGTGGAGCTGAGATCTGTTATTCCATGTTGAGGTACACAGTGGAGCTGAGATCTGTTATTCCATGTTGAGGTACACAGTGGAGCTGAGATCTGTTGATTCCATGGGGCTACAATAACACAATGTTTTATGATTATGAGATTACTGTATGTGTTAGTTGTAGCCCGGCAATGCCCCACTCCCAACCTCCCGCATTCCCCTGATTCCTCTCAAACAACAAACACACACACTTCTCCATCCCTGTCCTTTCCCTCAGCCACTTCCTGGTAAATAATTCAGACCGTCGTTCTGAGTATTAGGACGAGACATTCACAAATGGCACAATGGACCCCTGGAGTGTGTGTGTGTGTTCGTCTGTGAGTGGTTGTGTGTGTGTGTGTGTGTGTGTGTGTGTGTGTGTGTGTGTGTGTGTGTGTGTGTGTGTGTGTGTGTGTGTTCATGTGTGAGTGGTTGTGTGTGTGTGTTCATGTGTGAGTGGTTGTGTGTGTGTGTGTTCGTGTGTGAGCGGTTGTGTGTGTGCGCTTTGTGATTGTGTGTTTGTGCGTGCATGCGAGCTGTGGAGAGAGGGGTTTATTCAGAGGTAGAGTCTGGGGGGTTTATTCAGAGGTAGAGACTGGGTGGGTTTATTCAGAGGTAGAGAGTAGGGGGTGTTATTCAGAGGTAGAGATTGAGGGGGGTTATTCAGAGGTACAGACTGGGGTGGTTATTCAGCGGTAGAGACTGGGGGGGTTTATTCAGAGGTAGAGACTGGGGGGTTATTCAGAGGTAGAGACTGGGGGTTTATTCAGAGGTAGAGACTGGGGGTTTATTCAGAGGTAGAGACTGGGGGTTTTATTCAGAGGTAGAGACAGGGGGGGTTTATTCAGAGGTAGAGACTGGGAGGTTTATTCAGAGGTAGAGACTGGGGAGGTTTATTCAGAGATAGAGACTGGGGTGGTTTATTCAGAGGTAGAGACTGGGGGGTTTATTCAGAGGTAGAGACTAGGGGGGGTTATTCAGAGGTAGAGACTGGGGGGTTTATTCAGAGGTAGAGACTGTGGGGGTTATTCAGAGGTAGAGACTGGGGGGTTATTCAGAGGTAGAGACTGGGGGGTTATTCAGAGGTAGAGACTGGGGGTTATTCAGAGGTAGAGACTGGGGGGTTATTCAGAGGTAGAGACTGGGGGGGTTATTCAGAGGTAGAGACTGGGGGGGTTTATTCAGAGGTAGAGACTGGGGGGTTTATTCAGAGGTAGAGACTGGGGGGTTTATTCAGAGGTAGAGACTAGGGGGGTTATTCAGAGGTAGAGACTGGGGGGTTATTCAGAGGTAGAGACTGGGGGGTTTATTCAGAGGAAGAGACTGGGGGGTTATTCAGAGGTAGAGACTGGTAGGGTTTTATTCAGAGGTAGAGACTGGTAGGGGTTTATTCAGAGGTAGAGACTGGGGGGGTTATTCAGAGGTAGAGACTGGGGTGGTTTATTCAGAGGTAGAGACTGGGGGGGTTTATTCAGAGGTAGAGACTGGGGGGTTTATTCAGAGGTAGAGACTGGGGGGTTATTCAGAGGTAGAGACTGGGGGGTTATTCAGAGGTAGAGACTGGGGGGTTATTCAGAGGAAGAGACTAGGGGGGTTATTCAGAGGTAGAGACTGGGGGGGTTATTCAGAGGTAGAGACTGGGGGGTTATTCAGAGGTAGAGACTGGGGGGTGTTTATTCAGAGGTAGAGACTGGGGGGGTTATTCAGAGGTAGAGACTGGGGGGTTTATTCAGAGGTAGAGACTGGGGGGGTTATTCAGAGGTAGAGACTGGGGGGTTAATCAGAGGTAGAGACTGGGGGGGTTATTCAGAAGTAGAGACTGGGGGGGTTTATTCAGAGGTAGAGACTGGGGGGGTGTTTATTCAGAAGTAGAGACTGGGGTGGGGATTCAGAGGTAGAGACGGGGTTTAGTGGTTAGAGGGGAGAGGCAGGTAGCCTAGTGGTTAGAGGGGGAGGCAGGTAGCCTAGTGGTTAGAGGGGGAGGCAGGTAGCCTAGTGGTTAGAGGGGGGAGGCAGGTAGCCTAGTGGTTAGAGGTGGGAGGCAGGGAGCCTAGTGGTTAGAGGGGGGAGGCGGGTAGCCTAGTGGTTAGAGGGGGAGGTAGGTAGCCTAGTGGTTAGAGGGGGAGGCAGGTAGCCTAGTGGTTAGAGGGGGGAGGCGGGTAGCCTAGTGGTTAGAGGTGGGAGGCAGGGAGCCTAGTGGTTAGAGGGGAGAGGCGGGTAGCCTAGTGGTTAGAGGGGGGGCGGCAGGTAGCCTAGTGGTTAGAAGGGAGGCAGGTAGCCTAGTGGTTAGAGGGGGGAGGCAGGTAGCCTAGTGGTTAGAGGGGAGAGGCAGGTAGCCTAGTGCTTAGAGGGGGAGGCAGGTAGCCAAGTGGTTAGAGGGGGGAGGCAGGTTGCCTAGTGGTTAGAGGGGGGAGGCAGGTAGCCTAGTGGTTAGAGGGGGAGGCAGGTAGCCTAGTGGTTAGAGGGGAGAGGCAGGTAGCCTAGTGGATAGAAGGGGGGGGGCAGGTAGCCTAGTGGTTAGAGGTGGGAGGCAGGTAGCCTAGTGGTTAGAGGGGGGAGGCAGGTAGCCTAGTGGTTAGAGGTGGGAGGCAGGTAGCCTAGTGGTTAGAGGTGGGAGGCAGGTAGCCTAGTGGTTAGAGGGGGGAGGCAGATAGCCTAGTGGTTAGAGGGGGGAGGCAGGTAGCCTAGTGGTTAGAGGGGGAGGCAGGTAGACTAGTGGTTAGAGGGGGGAGGCAGATAGCCTAGTGGTTAGAGGGGAGAGGCAGGTAGCCTAGTGGTTAGAGGGGGAGGCGGGTAGCCTAGTGGTTAGAAGGGGGAGGCATGTAGCCTAGTGGTTAGAGGGGGGAGGCAGATAGCCTAGTGGTTAGAGGAAAAAGGCAGGTAGCCTAGTGGTTAGAGGGGGGAGGCAGGTAGCCTAGTGGTTAGAGGGGGGAGGCAGGTAGACTAGTGGTTAGAGGGGGGAGTCAGGTAGCCTAGTGGTTAGAGTGTGGAGGCAGGTAGCCTAGTGGTTAGAGGGGGGAGGCAGGTAGCCTAATGGTTAGGGGGGAGAGGCAGGTAGCCTAGTGTTTAGAGGGGGGAGGCAGGTAGCCAAGTGGTTAGAGGGGTGAGGCAGGTAGCCTAGTGGTTAGAGGGGGGAGGCGGGTAGCCTAGTGGTTAGAAGGGGGAGGCATGTAGCCTAGTGGTTAGAGGGGGGAGGCAGGTAGCCTAGTGGTTAGAGGGGAGAGGCAGGTAGCCTAGTGGTTAGAGGGGGAGGCAGGTAGCCTAGTGGTTAGAGGGGGGAGGCAGGTAGGCTAGTGGTTAGAGGGGTGAGGCAGGTAGCCTAGTGGTTAGAGGGGGAGGCAGGTAGCCTAGTGGTTAGAGGGGGGAGGCAGGTAGCCTAGTGGTTAGATGGGGGAGGCACGTAGCCTAGTTTAGCCCAGTGGTTAGAGGGGGGAGAGCAGGTAGCCTAGTGGTTAGAGGGGGGAGTCAGGTAGCCTAGTGGTTAGAGTGGGGAGGCAGGTAGCCTAGTGGTTAGAGGGGAGGGCAGGTAGCCTAATGGTTAGAGGGGAGATGCAGGTAGCCTAGTGGTTAGAGGGGGGAGGCAGGTAGCCTAGTGGTTAGAGGGGGGGAGTCAGGTAGCCTAGTGGTTAGAGTGGGGAGGCAGGTAGCCTAGTGGTTAGAGGGGGGAGGCAGGTAGCCTAATGGTTAGAGGGGAGATGCAGGTAGCCTAGTGTTTAGAGGGGGAGGCAGGTAGCCAAGTGGTTAGAGGGGTGAGGCAGGTAGCCTAGTGGTTAGAGGGGGGAGGCGGGTAGCCTAGTGGTTAGAAGGGGGAGGCATGTAGCCTAGTGGTTAGTGGGGGGAGGCAGGTAGCCTAGTGGTTAGAGGGGAAAGGCAGGTAGCCCAGTGGTTAGAGGGGGAGGCAGGTAGCCTAGTGGTTAGAGGGGGAGGCAGGTAGCCTAGTGGTTAGAGGGGTGAGGCAGGTAGCCTAGTGGTTAGAGGGGGAGGCAGGTAGCCTAGTGGTTAGAGGGCGGAGGCAGGTAGCCTAGTGGTTAGATGGGGGAGGCACGTAGCCTAGTGGTTAGAGGGGGGAGGCAGGTAGCCTAGTGGTTAGAGGGGGGAGGCAGGTAGCCTAGTGGTTAGAGGGGGGAGGCAGGTAGCCTAGTGGTTAGAGGGGGGAGTCAGGTAGCCTAGTGGTTAGAGTGGGGAGGCAGGTAGCCTAGTGGTTAGAGGGGGGAGGCAGGTAGCCTAATGGTTAGAGGGGAGATGCAGGTAGCCTAGTGGTTAGAGGGGGAGGCAGGTAGCCAAGTGGTTAGAGGGGTGAGGCAGGTAGCCTAGTGGTTAGAGGGGGGAGGCGGGTAGCCTAGTGGTTAGAAGGGGGAGGCATGTAGCCTAGTGGTTAGAGGGGGAGGCAGGGAGCCTAGTGGTTAGAGGGGTGAGGCAGGGAGCCTAGTGGTTAGAGGGGTGAGGCAGGTAGCCTAGTGGTTAGAAGGGGAGGCGGGTAGCCTAGTGTTTAGAGGGGGAGGCAGGTAGCCAAGTGGTTAGAGGGGTGAGGCAGGTAGCCTAGTGGTTAGAGGGGGGAGGCGGGTAGCCTAGTGGTTAGAAGGGGGAGGCATGTAGCCTAGTGGTTAGAGGGGGGAGGCAGGTAGCCTAGTGGTTAGAGGGGGAGGCAGGTAGCCTAGTGGTTAGAGGGGGAGGCAGGTAGCCTAGTGGTTAGAGGGGTGAGGCAGGTAGCCTAGTGGTTAGAGGGGGAGGCAGGTAGCCTAGTGGTTAGAGGGGGAGGCAGGTAGCCTAGTGGT
Organism: Salmo salar; assembly: GCF_905237065.1. Lineage (NCBI taxonomy): Eukaryota > Metazoa > Chordata > Actinopteri > Salmoniformes > Salmonidae > Salmo > Salmo salar. The sequence continues at coordinate 57,684,087 of NC_059451.1, read as the reverse complement.
TAGAGGGGGAGGCACGTAGCCTAGTGGTTAGAGGGGGAGGCAGGTAGCCTAGTGGATAGAGGGGGAGGCAGGTAGCCTAGTGGTTAGAGGGGGGAGGCAGGTAGCCTAGTGGTTAGAGGGGGGAGTCAGGTAGCCTAGTGGTTAGAGTGGGGAGGCAGGTAGCCTAGTGGTTAGAGGGGGGAGGCAGGTAGCCTAATGGTTAGAGGGGAGATGCAGGTAGCCTAGTGTTTAGAGGGGGGGAGGCAGGTAGCCTAGTGGTTAGAGGGGGGAGTCAGGTAGCCTAGTGGTTAGAGTGGGGAGGCAGGTAGCCTAGTGGTTAGAGGGGGGAGGCAGGTAGCCTAATGGTTAGAGGGGAGATGCAGGTAGCCTAGTGTTTAGAGGGGGAGGCAGGTAGCCAAGTGGTTAGAGGGGTGAGGCAGGTAGCCTAGTGGTTAGAGGGGGAGGCGGGTAGCCCTAGTGGTTAGAGGGGGAGGCATGTAGCCTAGTGGTTAGAGGGGGAGGCAGGTAGCCTAGTGGTTAGAGGGGAAAGGCAGGTAGCCTAGTGGTTAGAGGGGGGAGGCAGGTAGCCTAGTGGTTAGAGGGGGAGGCAGGTAGCCTAGTGGTTAGAGGGGGGAGGCAGGTAGCCTAGTGGTTAGAGGGGGAGGCAGGTAGCCTAGTGGTTAGAGGGCGGAGGCAGGTAGCCTAGTGGTTAGATGGGGGAGGCATGTAGCCTAGTGGTTAGAGGGGGGAGGCAGGTAGCCTAGTGGTTAGAGGGGTGAGGCAGGTAGCCTAGTGGTTAGAGGGGAGAGGCAGGTAGCCTAGTGGTTAGAGGGGGGAGGCATGTAGCCTAGTGGTTAGAGGGGGAGGCAGGGAGCCTAGTGGTTAGAGGGGGAGGCAGGTAGCCTAGTGGTTAGAGGGGGAGGCAGGTAGCCTAGTGGTTAGAGGGGGAGGCAGGTAGCCTAGTGGTTAGAGGGGGGAGGCGGGTAGCCTAGTGGTTAGAAGGGGGAGGCATGTAGCCTAGTGGTTAGAGGGGGAGGCAGGTAGCCTAGTGGTTAGAGGGGAGAGGCAGGTAGCCTAGTGGTTAGAGGGGGGGCAGGTAGCCTAGTGGTTAGAGGGGAGAGGCAGGTAGCATAGTGGTTAGTGGGGAGAGGCAGGTAGCCTAGTGGTTAGAGGGGGGAGGCAGGTAGCCTAGTGGTTAGAGGGGGAGGCAGGTAGCCTAGTGGTTAGAGGGGGGAGGCAGGTAGCCTAGTGGTTAGAGGGGGGAGGCAGGTAGCCTAGTGGTTAGAGGGGGGAGGCAGGTAGCCTAGTGGTTAGAGGGGGGAGGCAGGTAGCCTAGTGGTTAGAGGGGGGAGGCAGGTAGCCTAGTGGTTAGAGGGGGATGCAGGTAGCCTAGTGGTTAGAGGGGGGAGGCAGGTAGCCTAGTGGTTAGAGGGGGGAGGCAGGTAGCCTAGTGGTTAGAGGGGGAGGCAGGTAGCCTAGTGGTTAGAGGGGGGAGGCAGGTAGCCTAGTGGTTAGATGGGGGAGGCACGTAGCCTACTGGTTAGAGGAGGAGGCAGGTAGCCTAGTGGTTAGAGGGGAGAGGCAGGTAGCCTAGTGGTTAGAGGGGGAGGCAGGTAGCCTAGTGGTTAGAGGGGAGAGGCAGGTAGCCTAGTGGTTAGAGGGGGGAGGCAGGTAGCCTAGTGGTTAGAGGGGAGAGGCAGGTAGCCTAGTGGTTAGAGTGGGGGAGGCAGGTAGCCTAGTGGTTAGAGGGGGGAGGCAGGTAGCCTAGTGGTTAGAGGGGGGAGGCAGGTAGCCTAGTGGTTAGAGGGGGAGGCAGGTAGCCTAGTGGTTAGAGGGGGGAGGCAGGTAGCCTTGTGGTTAGAGGGGGAGGCAGGTAGCCTAGTGGTTAGAGGGGGAGGCAGGTAGCCTAGTGGTTAGAGGGGGGGAGGCAGGTAGCCTAGTGGTTAGAGGGGGGAGGCAGGTAGCCTAGTGGTTAGAGGGGGAGGCAGGTAGCCTAGTGGTTAGAGGGGGGAGGCAGGTAGCCTAGTGGTTAGAGGGGGAGGCAGGTAGCCTAGTGGTTAGAGGGGGGAGGCAGGTAGCCTAGTGGTTAGAGGGGGGAGGCAGGTAGCCTAGTGGTTAGAGGGGGAGGCAGGTAGCCTAGTGGTTAGAGGGGGAGGCAGGTAGCCTAGTGGTTAGAGGGGAGAGCAGGTAGCCTAGTGGTTAGAGGGGGAGGCAGGTAGCCTAGTGGTTAGAGGGGGAGGCAGGTAGCCTAGTGGTTAGAGGGGGAGGCAGGTAGCCTAGTGGTTAGAGGGGGAGGCAGGTAGCCTAGTGGTTAGAGGGGGGAGGCAGGTAGCCTAGTGGTTAGAGGGGGAGGCAGGTAGCCTAGTGGTTAGAGGGGGATGGCAGGTAGCCTAGTGGTTAGAGGGGGGAGGCAGGTAGCCTAGTGGTTAGAGGGGGAGGCAGGTAGCCTAGTGGTTAGAGGTGGGAGGCAGGTAGCCTAGTGGTTAGAGGGGGAGGCAGGTAGCCTAGTGGTTAGAGGGGGAGGCAGGTAGCCTAGTGGTTAGAGGGGGAGGCAGGTAGCCTAGTGGTTAGAGGGGGGAGGCAGGTAGCCTAGTGGTTAGAGGGGGAGGCAGGTAGCCTAGTGGTTAGAGGGGGAGGCAGGTAGCCTAGTGGTTAGAGGGGGAGGCAGGTAGCCTAGTGGTTAGAGGGGAGGCAGGTAGCCTAGTGGTTAGAGGGGGAGGCAGGTAGCCTAGTGGTTAGAGGGGGAGGCAGGTAGCCTAGTGGTTAGAGGGGGAGGCAGGTAGCCTAGTGGTTAGAGGGGGGGCAGGTAGCCCTAGTGGTTAGAGGGGGAGGCAGGTAGCCTAGTGGTTAGAGGGGGAGGCAGGTAGCCTAGTGGTTAGAGGGGGGGAGGCAGGTAGCCTAGTGGTTAGAGGGGGGAGGCAGGTAGCCTAGTGGTTAGAGGGGGGAGGCAGGTAGCCTAGTGGTTAGAGGGGGAGGCAGGTAGCCTAGTGGTTAGAGGGGGGAGGCAGGTAGCCTAGTGGTTAGAGGGGCAGGCAGCGCTAGTGGTTAGAGGGGGGAGGCAGGTAGCCTAGTGGTTAGAGGGGGAGGCAGGTAGCCTAGTGGTTAGAGGGGGGAGGCAGGTAGCCTAGTGGTTAGAGGGGGGAGGCAGGTAGCCTAGTGGTTAGAGGGGGGAGGCAGGTAGCCTAGTGGTTAGAGGGGGAGGCAGGTAGCCTAGTGGTTAGAGGGGAGGCAGGTAGCCTAGTGGTTAGAGGGGGAGGCAGGTAGCCTAGTGGTTAGAGGGGGAGGCAGGTAGCCTAGTGGTTAGAGGGGGGAGGCAGGTAGCCTAGTGGTTAGAGGGGGGAGGCAGGTAGCCTAGTGGTTAGAGGGGGAGGCAGGTAGCCTAGTGGTTAGAGGGGGAGGCAGGTAGCCTAGTGGTTAGAGGGGAGGCAGGTAGCCTAGTGGTTAGAGGGGGGAGGCAGGTAGCCTAGTGGTTAGAGGGGGAGGCAGGTAGCCTAGTGGTTAGAGGGGGAGGCAGGTAGCCTAGTGGTTAGAGGGGGGAGGCAGGTAGCCTAGTGGTTAGAGGGGGAGGCAGGTAGCCTAGTGGTTAGAGGGGGGAGGCAGGTAGCCTAGTGGTTAGAGGGGAGGCAGGTAGCCTAGTGGTTAGAGGGGGGAGGCAGGTAGCCTAGTGGTTAGAGGGGGAGGCAGGTAGCCTAGTGGTTAGAGGGGGAGGCAGGTAGCCTAGTGGTTAGAGGGGGAGGCAGGTAGCCTAGTGGTTAGAGGGGGAGGCAGGTAGCCTAGTGGTTAGAGGGGGGAGGCAGGTAGCCCTAGTGGTTAGAGGGGGAGGCAGGTAGCCCTAGTGGTTAGAGGGGGAGGCAGGTAGCCTAGTGGTTAGAGGGGGGAGGCAGGTAGCCTAGTGGTTAGAGGGGGAGGCAGGTAGCCTAGTGGTTAGAGGGGGAGGCAGGTAGCCTAGTGGTTAGAGGGGGAGGCAGGTAGCCTAGTGGTTAGAGGGGGAGGCAGGTAGCCTAGTGGTTAGAGGGGGAGGCAGGTAGCCTAGTGGTTAGAGGGGGAGGCAGGTAGCCTAGTGGTTAGAGGGGGAGGCAGGTAGCCTAGTGGTTAGAGGGGGGAGGCAGGTAGCCTAGTGGTTAGAGGGGGAGGCAGGTAGCCTAGTGGTTAGAGGGGGAGGCAGGTAGCCTAGTGGTTAGAGGGGGAGGCAGGTAGCCTAGTGGTTAGAGGGGGGGAGGCAGGTAGCCTAGTGGTTAGAGGGGGAGGCAGGTAGCCTAGTGGTTAGAGGGGAGGCAGGTAGCCTAGTGGTTAGAGGGGGAGGCAGGTAGCCTAGTGGTTAGAGGGGGGAGGCAGGTAGCCTAGTGGTTAGAGGGGGAGGCAGGTAGCCCTAGTGGTTAGAGTGGGGAGGCAGGTAGCCTAGTGGTTAGAGGGGGAGGCAGGTAGCCTAGTGGTTAGAGGGGGGAGGCAGGTAGCCTAGTGGTTAGAGGGGAGGCAGGTAGCCTAGTGGTTAGAGGGGGAGGCAGGTAGCCTAGTGGTTAGAGGGGGAGGCAGGTAGCCTAGTGGTTAGAGGGGGGAGGCAGGTAGCCTAGTGGTTAGAGGGGGAGGCAGGTAGCCTAGTGGTTAGAGGGGAGGCAGGTAGCCTAGTGGTTAGAGGGGGAGGCAGGTAGCCCTAGTGGTTAGAGGGGGAGGCAGGTAGCCTAGTGGTTAGAGGGGGGAGGCAGGTAGCCTAGTGGTTAGAGGGGGAGGCAGGTAGCCTAGTGGTTAGAGGGGGAGGCAGGTAGCCTAGTGGTTAGAGGGGGAGGCAGGTAGCCTAGTGGTTAGAGGGGGAGGCAGGTAGCCTAGTGGTTAGAGGGGGGAGGCAGGTAGCCTAGTGGTTAGAGGGGGGAGGCAGGTAGCCCTAGTGGTTAGAGGGGGAGGCAGGTAGCCTAGTGGTTAGAGGGGAGGCAGGTAGCCTAGTGGTTAGAGGGGGGGAGGCAGGTAGCCTAGTGGTTAGAGGGGGAGGCAGGTAGCCCTAGTGGTTAGAGGGGGAGGCAGGTAGCCTAGTGGTTAGAGGGGGGAGGCAGGTAGCCTAGTGGTTAGAGGGGGGAGGCAGGTAGCCTAGTGGTTAGAGGGGGAGGCAGGTAGCCTAGTGGTTAGAGGGGGGAGGCAGGTAGCCTAGTGGTTAGAGGGGGAGGCAGGTAGCCTAGTGGTTAGAGGGGGGAGGCAGGTAGCCTAGTGGTTAGAGGGGGAGGCAGGTAGCCTAGTGGTTAGAGGGGGGAGGGCAGGTAGCCCTAGTGGTTAGAGGGGGAGGCAGGTAGCCTAGTGGTTAGAGGGGGGAGGCAGGTAGCCTAGTGGTTAGAGGGGAGGCAGGTAGCCTAGTGGTTAGAGGGGGAGGCAGGTAGCCTAGTGGTTAGAGGGGGAGGCAGGTAGCCTAGTGGTTAGAGGGGGAGGCAGGTAGCCTAGTGGTTAGAGGGGGAGGCAGGTAGCCTAGTGGTTAGAGGGGGAGGCAGGTAGCCTAGTGGTTAGAGGGGGGAGGCAGGTAGCCTAGTGGTTAGAGGGGGAGGCAGGTAGCCAGTGGTTAGAGGGGGAGGCGAGGTAGCCTAGTGGTTAGAGGGGGAGGCAGGTAGCCTAGTGGTTAGAGGGGGAGGCAGGTAGCCTAGTGGTTAGAGGGGGGAGGCAGGTAGCCTAGTGGTTAGAGGGGGAGGCAGGTAGCCCTAGTGGTTAGAGGGGGAGGCAGGTAGCCTAGTGGTTAGAGGGGGGAGGCAGGTAGCCTAGTGGTTAGAGGGGGGAGGCAGGTAGCCTAGTGGTTAGAGGGGGAGGCAGGTAGCCTAGTGGTTAGAGGGGGAGGCAGGTAGCCTAGTGGTTAGAGGGGGAGGCAGGTAGCCTAGTGGTTAGAGGGGGAGGCAGGTAGCCTAGTGGTTAGAGGGGGAGGCAGGTAGCCTAGTGGTTAGAGGGGAGGCAGGTAGCCTAGTGGTTAGAGGGGGAGGCAGGTAGCCTAGTGGTTAGAGGGGGAGGCAGGTAGCCCAGTGGTTAGAGGGGGAGGCAGGTAGCCTAGTGGTTAGAGGGGGAGGCAGGTAGCCCTAGTGGTTAGAGGGGGAGGCAGGTAGCCTAGTGGTTAGAGGGGGAGGCAGGTAGCCTAGTGGTTAGAGGGGGAGGCAGGTAGCCTAGTGGTTAGAGGGGGAGGCAGGTAGCCCTAGTGGTTAGAGGGGGAGGCAGGTAGCCCTAGTGGTTAGAGGGGGAGGCAGGTAGCCTAGTGGTTAGAGGGGGAGGCAGGTAGCCTAGTGGTTAGAGGGGGGAGGCAGGTAGCCTAGTGGTTAGAGGGGGAGGCAGGTAGCCTAGTGGTTAGAGGGGGGAGGCAGGTAGCCTAGTGGTTAGAGGGGGAGAGCAGGTAGCCTAGTGGTTAGAGGGGGGGCAGGTAGCCTAGTGGTTAGAGGGGGGAGGCAGGTAGCCTAGTGGTTAGAGGGGGGAGGCAGGTAGCCTAGTGGTTAGAGGGGGAGGCAGGTAGCCTAGTGGTTAGAGGGGGGGCAGGTAGCCTAGTGGTTAGAGGGGGAGGCAGGTAGCCTAGTGGTTAGAGGGGGAGGCAGGTAGCCTAGTGGTTAGAGGGGGAGGCAGGTAGCCTAGTGGTTAGAGGGGGAGGCAGGTAGCCCTAGTGGTTAGAGGGGAGGCAGGTAGCCCTAGTGGTTAGAGGGGAGGCAGGTAGCCTAGTGGTTAGAGGGGAGGCAGGTAGCCCAGTGGTTAGAGGGGGAGGCAGGTAGCCTAGTGGTTAGAGGGGGAGGCAGGTAGCCTAGTGGTTAGAGGGGGAGGCAGGTAGCCTAGTGGTTAGAGGGGGAGGCAGGTAGCCTAGTGGTTAGAGGGGGGAGGCAGGTAGCCTAGTGGTTAGAGGGGGGAGGCAGGTAGCCTAGTGGTTAGAGGGGGAGGCAGGTAGCCTAGTGGTTAGAGGGGGGGAGGCAGGTAGCCTAGTGGTTAGAGGGGGAGGCAGGTAGCCTAGTGGTTAGAGGGGGGAGGCAGGTAGCCTAGTGGTTAGAGGGGGAGGCAGGTAGCCTAGTGGTTAGAGGGGGAGGCAGGTAGCCTAGTGGTTAGAGGGGGGGGCAGGTAGCCCAGTGGTTAGAGGGGGAGGCAGGTAGCCCAGTGGTTAGAGGGGAGGCAGGTAGCCCTAGTGGTTAGAGGGGGGAGGCAGGTAGCCTAGTGGTTAGAGGGGGAGGCAGGTAGCCTAGTGGTTAGAGGGGGAGGCAGGTAGCCCTAGTGGTTAGAGGGGGAGGCAGGTAGCCTAGTGGTTAGAGGGAGGCAGGTAGCCTAGTGGTTAGAGGGGGGAGGCAGGTAGCCTAGTGGTTAGAGGGGGAGGCAGGTAGCCTAGTGGTTAGAGGGGGGGAGGCAGGTAGCCTAGTGGTTAGAGGGGGAGGCAGGTAGCCTAGTGGTTAGAGGGGGAGGCAGGTAGCCTAGTGGTTAGAGGGGGAGGCAGGTAGCCCTAGTGGTTAGAGGGGAGGCAGGTAGCCTAGTGGTTAGAGGGGGAGGCAGGTAGCCCTAGTGGTTAGAGGGGGAGGCAGGTAGCCTAGTGGTTAGAGGGGGAGGCAGGTAGCCTAGTGGTTAGAGGGGGAGGCAGGTAGCCTAGTGGTTAGAGAGGGGAGGCAGGTAGCCTAGTGGTTAGAGGGGGAGGCAGGTAGCCTAGTGGTTAGAGGGGGGAGGCAGGTAGCCTAGTGGTTAGAGGGGGGAGGCAGGTAGCCTAGTGGTTAGAGGGGGGAGGCAGGTAGCCTAGTGGTTAGAGGGGGGAGGCAGGTAGCCTAGTGGTTAGAGGGGGGAGGCAGGTAGCCTAGTGGTTAGAGGGGGAGGCAGGTAGCCTAGTGGTTAGAGGGGGGAGGCAGGTAGCCTAGTGGTTAGAGGGGGAGGCAGGTAGCCCTAGTGGTTAGAGGGGGGAGGCAGGTAGCCTAGTGGTTAGAGGGGGAGGCAGGTAGCCTAGTGGTTAGAGGGGAGGCAGGTAGCCTAGTGGTTAGAGGGGGAGGCAGGTAGCCTAGTGGTTAGAGGGGGGAGGCAGGTAGCCTAGTGGTTAGAGGGGGAGGCAGGTAGCCTAGTGGTTAGAGGGGGAGGCAGGTAGCCTAGTGGTTAGAGGGGGGAGGCAGGTAGCCTAGTGGTTAGAGTGGGGGAGGCAGGTAGCCTAGTGGTTAGAGGGGAGGCAGGTAGCCTAGTGGTTAGAGGGGGAGGCAGGTAGCCTAGTGGTTAGAGGGGAGGCAGGTAGCCTAGTGGTTAGAGGGGGGAGGCAGGTAGCCTAGTGGTTAGAGGGGGAGGCAGGTAGCCTAGTGGTTAGAGGGGGAGGCAGGTAGCCTAGTGGTTAGAGGGGGAGGCGGGTAGCCCTAGTGGTTAGAGGGGGAGGCAGGTAGCCTAGTGGTTAGAGAGGGGAGGCAGATAGCCTAGTGGTTAGAGGGGGGAGGCAGGTAGCCTAGTGGTTAGAGGGGGAGGCAGGTAGCCTAGTGGTTAGGAGGGGAGGCAGGTAGCCTAGTGGTTAGAGGGGGAGGCAGGTAGCCCTAGTGGTTAGAGGGGAGGCAGGTAGCCTAGTGGTTAGAGGGGAGGCAGGTAGCCTAGTGGTTAGAGGGGGGAGGCAGGTAGCCTAGTGGTTAGAGGGGGAGGCAGGTAGCCCAGTGGTTAGAGGGGGAGGCAGGTAGCCTAGTGGTTAGAGGGGGAGGCAGGTAGCCCTAGTGGTTAGAGGGGAGGCAGGTAGCCTAGTGGTTAGAGGGGGAGGCAGGTAGCCTAGTGGTTAGAGGGGAGGCAGGTAGCCTAGTGGTTAGAGGGGGGAGGCAGGTAGCCTAGTGGTTAGAGGGGGAGGCAGGTAGCCTAGTGGTTAGAGGGGGAGGCAGGTAGCCTAGTGGTTAGAGGTGGGAGGCAGGTAGCCCTAGTGGTTAGAGGGGGAGGCAGGTAGCCTAGTGGTTAGAGGGGGGAGGCAGGTAGCCTAGTGGTTAGAGGGGGGAGGCAGGTAGCCTAGTGGTTAGAGGGGAGGCAGGTAGCCTAGTGGTTAGAGGGGGGAGGCAGGTAGCCTAGTGGTTAGAGGGGGAGGCAGGTAGCCTAGTGGTTAGAGGGGGGAGGCAGGTAGCCTAGTGGTTAGAGGGGGAGGCAGGTAGCCTAGTGGTTAGAGGGGGGGAGGCAGGTAGCCTAGTGGTTAGAGGGGGGGAGGCAGGTAGCCTAGTGGTTAGAGGGGGAGGCAGGTAGCCTAGTGGTTAGAGGGGGAGGCAGGTAGCCCTAGTGGTTAGAGGGGGAGGCAGGTAGCCCTAGTGGTTAGAGGGGGAGGCAGGTAGCCTAGTGGTTAGAGGGGGGAGGCAGGTAGCCTAGTGGTTAGAGGTGGAGGCAGGTAGCCTAGTGGTTAGGAGGGGGAGGCAGGTAGCCTAGTGGTTAGAGGGGAGGCAGGTAGCCTAGTGGTTAGAGGGGGAGGCAGGTAGCCTAGTGGTTAGAGGGGGGAGAGCAGGTAGCCTAGTGGTTAGAGGGGGAGGCAGATAGCCTAGTGGTTAGAGTGGGGGAGGCAGGTAGCCTAGTGGTTAGAGGGGGAGGCAGGTAGCCTAGTGGTTAGAAGGGGGAGGCAGGTAGCCTAGTGGTTAGAGGGGGAGGCAGGTAGCCTAGTGGTTAGAGGGGGAGGCAGGTAGCCTAGTGGTTAGAGGGGAAGCAGGTAGCCTAGTGGTTAGAGGGGGAGGCAGGTAGCCCTAGTGGTTAGAGGTGGGAGGCAGGTAGCCTAGTGGTTAGAGGGGGGAGGCAGGTAGCCTAGTGGTTAGAGGGGGAGGCAGGTAGCCTAGTGGTTAGAGGGGGGAGGCAGGTAGCCTAGTGGTTAGAGTGGGGAGGCAGGTAGGCTAGTGGTTAGAGGGGAGGCAGGTAGCCTAGTGGTTAGAGGGGGAGGCAGGTAGCCTAGTGGTTAGAGGGGAGGCAGGTAGCCTAGTGGTTAGAGGGGGAGGCAGGTAGCCCTAGTGGTTAGAGGGGGAGGCAGGTAGCCTAGTGGTTAGAGGGGGAGGCAGGTAGCCTAGTGGTTAGAGGGGAGAGGCAGGTAGCCTAGTGGTTAGAGTGGGGAGGCAGGTAGCCTAGTGGTTAGAGCGGGAGGCAGGTAGCCTAGTGGTTAGAGGGGAGGCGGGTAGCCTAGTGGTTAGAGGGGAGGCAGGTAGCCTAGTGGTTAGAGGGGAGGCAGGTAGCCTAGTGGTTAGAGGGGGAGGCAGGTAGCCTAGTGGTTAGAGGGGGAGGCAGGTAGCCTAGTGGTTAGAGGGGGAGGCAGGTAGCCTAGTGGTTAGAGGGGGGAGGCAGGTAGCCTAGTGGTTAGAGGGGGAGGCAGGTAGCCTAGTGGTTAGAGGTGGGAGGCAGGTAGCCCTAGTGGTTAGAGGTGGGAGGCAGGTAGCCTAGTGGTTAGAGGGGGAGGCAGGTAGCCTAGTGGTTAGAGGGGGGAGGCAGGTAGCCTAGTGGTTAGAGGGGGAGGCAGGTAGCCTAGTGGTTAGAGGGGAGGCAGGTAGCCTAGTGGTTAGAGGGGAGGCAGGTAGCCTAGTGGTTAGAGGGGAGGCAGGTAGCCTAGTGGTTAGAGGGGGAGGCAGGTAGCCTAGTGGTTAGAGGGGGAGGCAGGTAGCCTAGTGGTTAGAGGGGAGAGGCAGGTAGCCTAGTGGTTAGAGGGGGAGGCAGGTAGCCTAGTGGTTAGAGGGGGGGGCAGGTAGCCCTAGTGGTTAGAGGGGAGGCAGGTAGCCTAGTGGTTAGAGGGGGGAGGCAGGTAGCCTAGTGGTTAGAGGGGGGAGGCAGGTAGCCTAGTGGTTAGAGGGGGAGGCAGGTAGCCTAGTGGTTAGAGGGGGGAGGCAGGTAGCCTAGTGGTTAGAGGTGGAGGCAGGTAGCCCTAGTGGTTAGAGGGGGAGGCAGGTAGCCTAGTGGTTAGAGGGGGGAGGCAGGTAGCCTAGTGGTTAGAGGGGAGAGGGGCAGGTAGCCTAGTGGTTAGAGGACGTGGGAGGGGACAGGTAGCCTAGTGGTTAGAGGGGGAGGCAGGTAGCCTAGTGGTTAGAGGGGGGGGCAGGTAGCCCTAGTGGTTAGAGGGGGAGAGGCAGGTAGCCTAGTGGTTAGAGGGGGGAGGCAGGTAGCCCTAGTGGTTAGAGGGGAGGCAGGTAGCCCTAGTGGTTAGAGGGGGAGGCAGGTAGCCTAGTGGTTAGAGGGGGAGGCAGGTAGCCCAGTGGTTAGAGGGAGAGGCAGGTAGCCTAGTGGTTAGAGGGGAGGCAGGTAGCCCTAGTGGTTAGAGGGGAGAGGCAGGTAGCCCTAGTGGTTAGAGGAGGAGGCAGGTAGCCCTAGTGGTTAGAGGGGGAGGCAGGTAGCCTAGTGGTTAGAGGGGAGGCAGGTAGCCTAGTGGTTAGAGGGGGGAGGCAGGTAGCCTAGTGGTTAGAGGGGGAGGCAGGTAGCCTAGTGGTTAGAGGGGGGAGGCAGGTAGCCCTAGTGGTTAGAGGGGAGGCAGGTAGCCTAGTGGTTAGAGGGGAGGCAGGTAGCCTAGTGGTTAGAGGGGGGAGGCAGGTAGCCTAGTGGTTAGAGGGGGAGGCAGGTAGCCTAGTGGTTAGAGGGGAGGCAGGTAGCCCTAGTGGTTAGAGGGGGAGGCAGGTAGCCTAGTGGTTAGAGTGGGAGGCAGGTAGCCTAGTGGTTAGAGGGGGAGGCAGGTAGCCTAGTGGTTAGAGGAGGGAGGCAGGTAGCCCTAGTGGTTAGAGGGGGGGCAGGTAGCCTAGTGGTTAGAGGGGGAGGCAGGTAGCCTAGTGGTTAGAGGGGGAGGCAGGTAGCCTAGTGGTTAGAGGGGGAGGCAGGTAGCCTAGTGGTTAGAGGGGGAGGCAGGTAGCCTAGTGGTTAGAGGGGGGAGGCAGGTAGCCTAGTGGTTAGAGGGGGAGGCAGGTAGCCTAGTGGTTAGAGGGGGAGGCAGGTAGCCTAGTGGTTAGAGGGGGAGGCGGGTAGCCTAGTGGTTAGAGGGGGAGGCAGGTAGCCTAGTGGTTAGAGGGGGAGGCAGGTAGCCCTAGTGGTTAGAGGGGGAGGCAGGTAGCCTAGTGGTTAGAGGGGGAGGCAGGTAGCCCAGTGGTTAGAGGGGAGGCAGGTAGCCTAGTGGTTAGAGGGGGAGGCAGGTAGCCCTAGTGGTTAGAGGGGAGGCAGGTAGCCTAGTGGTTAGAGGGAGGCAGGTAGCCTAGTGGTTAGAGGGGGAGGCAGGTAGCCCTAGTGGTTAGAGGGGGAGGCAGGTAGCCTAGTGGTTAGAGGGGGAGGCAGGTAGCCTAGTGGTTAGAGGGGGGCAGGTAGCCTAGTGGTTAGAGGGGAGAGGCAGGTAGCCTAGTGGTTAGAGTGGGGAGGCAGGTAGCCTAGTGGTTAGAGGGGGGAGGCAGGTAGCCTAGTGGTTAGAGGGGGAGGCAGGTAGCCTAGTGGTTAGAGGGGGAGGCAGGTAGCCCTAGTGGTTAGAGGGGGAGGCAGGTAGCCTAGTGGTTAGAGGGGAGGCAGGTAGCCTAGTGGTTAGAGGGGGAGGCAGGTAGCCTAGTGGTTAGAGGTGGGAGGCAGGTAGCCTAGTGGTTAGAGGGGAAAGCAGGTAGCCTAGTGGTTAGAGGGGAGGCAGGTAGCCCTAGTGGTTAGAGGGGGGAGGCAGGTAGCCTAGTGGTTAGAGGTGGGGAGGCAGGTAGCCTAGTGGTTAGAGGGGGAGGCAGGTAGCCTAGTGGTTAGAGGGGGAGGCAGGTAGCCTAGTGGTTAGAGGGGGGGGCAGGTAGCCTAGTGGTTAGAGGGGGAGGCAGGTAGCCTAGTGGTTAGAGGGGGAGGCAGGTAGCCTAGTGGTTAGGGGGGGGAGGCAGGTAGCCCTAGTGGTTAGAGGGGGAGGCAGGTAGCCTAGTGGTTAGAGGGGGAGGCAGGTAGCCTAGTGGTTAGAGGGGGAGGCAGGTAGCCCTAGTGGTTAGGAGGGGGAGGCAGGTAGCCTAGTGGTTAGAGGGGGGAGGCAGGTAGACTAGTGGTTAGAGGGGGAGGCAGGTAGCCTAGTGGTTAGAGGGGGAGGCAGGTAGCCTAGTGGTTAGAGGGGAGGCAGGTAGCCCTAGTGGTTAGAGAGGGAGGGACAGGTAGCCTAGTGGTTAGAAGGGGGAGGCAGGTAGCCCTAGTGGTTAGAGGGGAGGCAGGTAGCCTAGTGGTTAGAGGGGAGGCAGGTAGCCCTAGTGGTTAGAGGGGAGGCAGGTAGCCTAGTGGTTAGAGGGAGGCAGGTAGCCTAGTGGTTAGAGGGCTGAGGCAGGTAGCCTAGTGGTTAGAGGGGAGAGGCAGGTAGCCTAGTGGTTAGAGGGGAGGCAGGTAGCCTAGTGGTTAGAGGGGGGAGGCAGGTAGCCTAGTGGTTAGAAGGGGGAGGCAGGTAGCCTAGTGGTTAGAGGGGGAGGCAGGTAGCCTAGTGGTTAGAGGGGGAGGCAGGTAGCCTAGTGGTTAGAGGGAGAGGCAGGTAGCCCTAGTGGTTAGAGGGGGAGGCAGGTAGCCTAGTGGTTAGAGGTGGGAGGCAGGTAGCCTAGTGGTTAGAGGGGGAGGCAGGTAGCCTAGTGGTTAGAGGGGGAGGCAGGTAGCCTAGTGGTTAGAGGGGGAGGCAGGTAGCCTAGTGGTTAGAGGGGAGGCAAGGTAGCCCAGTGGTTAGAGGGGGAGGCAGGTAGCCTAGTGGTTAGAGGGGGAGACAGGTAGCCCTAGTGGTTAGAGGGGAGGGCAGGTAGCCTAGTGGTTAGGAGGGGGAGGCAGGTAGCCTAGTGGTTAGAGGGGAGGCAGGTAGCCTAGTGGTTAGAGGGGGGAGGCAGGTAGCCTAGTGGTTAGAGGGGGAGGCAGGTAGCCCTAGTGGTTAGAGGGGGGCAGGTAGCCTAGTGGTTAGAGGGGGAGGCAGGTAGCCTAGTGGTTAGAGGGGAGGCAGGTAGCCTAGTGGTTAGAGGGGGGAGGCAGGTAGCCTAGTGGTTAGAGGGGGAGGCAGGTAGCCCTAGTGGTTAGAGGGGGAGGCAGGTAGCCTAGTGGTTAGAGGGGAGGCGGGTAGCCTAGTGGTTAGAGGGGGGAGGCAGGTAGCCTAGTGGTTAGAGGGGGAGGCAGGTAGCCCTAGTGGTTAGAGGGGAGAGCAGGTAGCCTAGTGGTTAGAGGGGGGAGGCAGGTAGCCTAGTGGTTAGAGGGGGAGGCAGGTAGCCCTAGTGGTTAGAGGGGGAGCAGGTAGCCCTAGTGGTTAGAGGGGAAGGCAGGTAGCCTAGTGGTTAGAGGGGGAGGCAGGTAGCCTAGTGGTTAGAGGGGGGAGGCAGGTAGCCTAGTGGTTAGAGGGGAGGCAGGTAGCCTAGTGGTTAGAGGGGGAGGCAGGTAGCCTAGTGGTTAGAGGGAGGCAGGTAGCCTAGTGGTTAGAGGGGGGAGGCAGGTAGCCTAGTGGTTAGAGGGGAGGCAGGTAGCCTAGTGGTTAGAGTGGGGAGGCAGGTAGCCTAGTGGTTAGAGTGGGGGGAGGCAGGTAGCCTAGTGGTTAGAGGGGAGGCAGGTAGCCTAGTGGTTAGAGGGGAGGCAGGTAGCCCTAGTGGTTAGAGGGGAGGCAGGTAGCCTAGTGGTTAGAGGGGAGGCAGGTAGCCCTAGTGGTTAGAGGGGGAGGCAGGTAGCCTAGTGGTTAGAGGGGGAGGCAGGTAGCCCTAGTGGTTAGAGGGGGAGGCAGGTAGCCTAGTGGTTAGAGGGGGGAGGCAGGTAGCCCTAGTGGTTAGAGGGGAGGCAGGTAGCCTAGTGGTTAGAGGGGAGGCAGGCAGCCTAGTGGTTAGAGGGGAGGCAGGTAGCCTAGTGGTTAGAGGGGAGGCAGGTAGCCCAGTGGTTAGAGGGGAGGCAGGTAGCCCTAGTGGTTAGAGGGGGAGGCAGGTAGCCTAGTGGTTAGAGGGGAGGCAGGTAGCCTAGTGGTTAGAGGAGAGGCAGGTAGCCTAGTGGTTAGAGGGGAGGCAGAGTAGCCTAGTGGTTAGAGGGGGAGGCAGGTAGCCTAGTGGTTAGAGGGGGAGGCAGGTAGCCTAGTGGTTAGAGGGGGGGGAGGCAGGTAGCCCTAGTGGTTAGAGGTGGGAGGCAGGTAGCCTAGTGGTTAGAGGGGGAGGCAGGTAGCCTAGTGGTTAGAGGGGGAGGCAGGTAGCCTAGTGGTTAGAGGGGGGAGGCAGGTAGCCTAGTGGTTAGAGGGGAGGCAGGTAGCCTAGTGGTTAGAGGGGAGGCAGCTAGCCTAGTGGTTAGAGGGGGTAGGTAGCCTAGTGGTTAGAGGGGAGGCAGGTAGCCTAGTGGTTAGAGGGGAGGCAGGTAGCCTAGTGGTTAGAGGGGAGGCAGGTAGCCTAGTGGTTAGAGGGGAGGCAGGTAGCCTAGTGGTTAGAGGGGAGGCAGGTAGCCTAGTGGTTAGAGGGGGAGGCAGGTAGCCTAGTGGTTAGAGGGGGAGGCAGGTAGCCTAGTGGTTAGAGGGGGGAGGCAGGTAGCCCTAGTGGTTAGAGGGGAGGCAGGTAGCCTAGTGGTTAGAGGGGGAGGCAGGTAGCCCTAGTGGTTAGAGGGGGGGAGGCAGGTAGCCTAGTGGTTAGAGGGGGAGGCAGGTAGCCTAGTGGTTAGGAGTGGAGGCAGGTAGCCTAGTGGTTAGAGGGGAGGCAGGTAGCCTAGTGGTTAGAGGGGAGGCAGGTAGCCTAGTGGTTAGAGGGGGAGGCAGGTAGCCTAGTGGTTAGAGGGGGGGAGGCAGGTAGCCTAGTGGTTAGAGGGGAGGCAGGTAGCCTAGTGGTTAGATGGGGGAGGCAGGTAGCCTAGTGGTTAGAGGAGGAGGCAGGTAGCCTAGTGGTTAGAGGGGAGGCAGGTAGCCTAGTGGTTAGAGGGGGAGGCAGGTAGCCTAGTGGTTAGAGGGGAGGCAGGTAGCCTAGTGGTTAGAGTGGGGGGGCAGGTAGCCTAGTGGTTAGAGGGAGGCAGGTAGCCCTAGTGGTTAGAGGGGGGGCAGGTAGCCTAGTGGTTAGAGGGGGAGGCAGGTAGCCTAGTGGTTAGAGGGGGGCAGGTAGCCCTGTGGTTAGAGGGGAGGCAGGTAGCCTGGTGGTTAGAGGGGGGGCAGGTAGCCTAGTGGTTAGAGTGGGAGGCAGGTAGCCTAGTGGTTAGAGGAGGGGCAGGTAGCCTAGTGGTTAGAGGGGGAGGCAGGTAGCCTAGTGGTTAGAGGGGAGGCGGTAGCCCTAGTGGTTAGAAGCGGAGGCAGGTAGCCCTAGTGGTTAGGGGGAGTGTAGCCTAGTGGTTAGAGGGGAGCAGGTAGCCTAGTGGTTAGAGGGGAGGCAGGTAGCCTAGTGGTTAGAGGGGAGGCAGGTAGCCCTAGTGGTTAGAGGGGGCAGTAGCCTAGTGGTTAGAGGGAGAGGCAGGTAGCCTAGTGGTTAGAGGGGGGCAGGTAGCCTAGTGGTTGAGGAGGCAGTAGCCTAGTGGTTGGAGGGGGAGGCAGGTAGCCTAGTGGTTAGAGGGGGAGGCAGGTAGCCTGGTGGTTAGAGGGGGAGGCAGGTAGCCTAGTGGTTAGAGGGGAGGCAGGTAGCCTAGTGGTTAGGGGGGCGGGTAGCCCTGTGGTTGAGGGTGGGAGGCAGGTAGCCTAGTGGTTAGAGGGGGAGGCGGTAGCCTAGTGGTTAGAGGGGAGGCAGGTAGCCTAGTGTTAGAGGGAGGCAGGTAGCCTAGTGGTTAGAGGTGGGAGGCAGGTAGCTAGTGGTTGGAGGGGAGGCAGTAGCCCTAGTGGTTAGAGGGGGAGGCAGGTAGCCTAGTGGTTAGAGGGAGGCAGGTAGCCCTAGTGGTTAGAGGGGGGAGGCAGGTAGCCTGTGGTTAGAGGGGGGGGTAGCCTAGTGTTAGAGGGGGAGGCAGTAGCCTAGTGGTTAGAGGGGAGCGGTAGCCCTAGTGGTTAGAGGGGAGGCGGGTAGTAGTGGTTAGAGGGGAGGGCAGGTAGCCCTAGTTGTTAGAGGGGGAGGCGGTAGCCTAGTGGTTAGAGGGAGGCAGGTAGCCTAGTGGTTAGAGGGGGAGGCAGGTAGCCTATGGTTAGAGGGGAGGCAGGTAGCCTAGTGGTTAGAGGGGAGGCAGGTAGCCCTAGTGGTTAGAGGGGGAGGCAGGTGCCTAGTGGTTAGAAGGGGAGGCAGTAGCCTAGTGGTTAGGGGGGAGAGCAGGTAGCCCTAGTGGTTAGAGGGGGAGGCAGGTAGCCTAGTGGTTAGAGGGGGAGGCAGGTAGCCTAGTGGTTAGAGGGGAGGCAGGTAGCCCTAGTGGTTAGAGGGGGAGGCAGGTAGCCTAGTGGTTAGAGGGGAGAGGCAGGTAGCCTAGTGGTTAGAGGGGGGGCAGGTAGCCTAGTGGTTAGAGGGGAGGCAGGTAGCCTAGTGGTTAGGGGGGCAGTAGCCTGGGTTAGAGGGGGGCAGGTAGCCTAGTGGTTAGAGGAGAGGCAGGTAGCCTAGTGGTTAGAGGGGGGGCAGGTAGCCTAGTGGTTAGAGGGGGGCAGGTAGCCTAGTGGTTAGGAGGGGAGCAGGTAGCCCTAGTGGTTAGAGGGGGAGGCAGGTAGCTGGTGGTTAGAGGGGGGGCAGGTAGCCTAGTGGTTAGAGGGGGAGCAGGTAGCCTAGTGGTTAGAGGGGGGGCAGGTAGCCTATTGGTTAGAGGGGGGGCAGGTAGCCTAGTGGTTGGAGGAGGCAGGTAGCCTAGTGGTTAGAGGGAGGCAGGTAGCCTAGTGGTTAGAGGGGGGCAGGTAGCCTAGTGGTTAGCCAGTGGTTAGAGGGGAGCAGGTAGCCTAGTGGTTGAGGGGAGGCAGATAGCCTAGTGGTTAGAGGGAGGCAGGTAGCCTAGTGGTTAGAGGGGCAGGTAGCCTAGTGGTTAGAGGGGGAGGCAGGTAGCCTAGTGGTTAGAGGGGGGAGGTAGCCTAGTGGTTAGAGGGGAGGCAGGTAGCCTAGTGGTTAGAGGGGGGGCGGTAGCCTAGTGGTTAGAGGGGGCGGGTAGCCTAGTGTTAGAGGGGGGAGGCAGGTAGCCTAGTGGTTAGAGGGGGAGGCAGGTAGCCTAGTGGTTAGAGGGGAGGCAGGTAGCCTAGTGGTTGAGGGGGGGGGTAGCCCTAGTGGTTAGAGGGGGAGGCAGGTAGCCTAGTGGTTTAGAGGGGGTGCAGGTAGCCCTAGTGGTTAGAGGGGAGCGTAGCCTAGTGGTTAGAGGGGGAGGCAGGTAGCCTAGTGGTTAGGGGGAGGCAGGTAGCCTAGTGGTTAGAGGGGAGGCAGGTAGCCTAGTGGTTAGAGGGGGGCGGGTAGCTAGTGGTTAGGGGCGGCAGTAGCCTAGTGGTTAGAGGGGAGGCGGGTAGCCCTAGTGGTTAGAGGAGAGGCAGGTAGCCTAGTGGTTAGAGGGGGGCAGGTAGCCTAGTGGTTAGAGGGGAGGGGGCAGGTAGCCCTAGTGGTTAGAGGAGGCAGGTAGCCTAGTGGTTAGAGGGGGAGCAGGTAGCCTAGTGGTTAGAGGGGGAGTGCCTAGTGGTTAGAGGAGCAGGTAGCCCTAGTGGTTAGAGGGGGAGGCAGGTAGCCTAGTGGTTAGAGGGGGGGGTAGCCTAGTGGTTAGAGGGGGCAGGTAGCCCTAGTGGTTAGAGGGGAGGCAGGTAGCCTAGTGGTTAGAGGGGGGCAGGTAGCCTAGTGGTTAGAGGGGGGGGCAGGTAGCCTAGTGGTTAGAGGGGCAGTCCCTAGTGGTTAGAGGAGAGGCAGGTAGCCTAGTGGTTAGAGGGGAGAGGCAGGTAGCCTAGTGGTTAGGGGGGGGGCGGTAGCCTAGTGGTTAGAGGGGGGCAGGTAGCCTAGTGGTTAGAGTGGGGAGGCAGGTAGCCTAGTGGTTAGAGGGGAGGCAGGTAGCCTAGTGGTTAGAGGGGAGGCAGGTCGCCTAGTGGTTAGGAGGGGGAGGCAGGTAGCCTAGTGGTTAGAGGGGAGCAGGTAGCCTAGTGGTTAGAGGGGGGCAGGTAGCCTAGTGGTTAGAGGGGGGCGGTAGCCTAGTGGTTAGGGGGGAGGCAGGTAGCCTAGTGGTTAGAGGGGAGGCAGGTAGCCTAGTGGTTAGAGGGGGGCAGTGCCCTAGTGGTTAGAGGGGGACAGGTAGCCTAGTGGTTAGAAAGGGGAGGCCGGTAGCTAGTGGTTAGAGGGGGAGGCGAGCCTAGTGGTTAGAGAGGCGGCAGGGTAGCCTAGTGGTTAGAAGGGGAGGCAGGTACCTGGTGGTTAGAGGGAGCAGGTAGCCCTAGTGGTTAGAGGGGGGGGGCAGGTAGCTAGTGGTTAGAGGGGAGGCAGGTAGCCCTAGTGGTTAGAGGGGCAGGTAGCCTAGTGGTTAGAGGGGCGGTAGCCTTGGTTAGAGGGGGCAGGTAGCCTAGGTTAGAGGGGCAGGTAGCCTAGTGGTTAGAGGGGGAGGCAGGTAGCCTAGTGGTTAGAGGGAGGCAGGTAGTCTAGTGGTTAGAGGGGGGAGGCAGGTAGCCTAGTGGTTAGAGGAGGGCAGGTAGCCTAGTGGTTAGAGGGGACGGTAGCCTAGTGGTTAGAGGGGGAGGCAGGTAGCCTAGTGTTAGAGGGGGGGCAGTAGCCTAGTGGTTAGAGGGAGGCAGGTAGCCTAGTGGTTAGAGGAGGCAGGTAGCCTAGTGGTTAGAGGGGGAAGGCGGGTAGCCCTAGTGGTTAGAGGGGGGGCAGGTAGCCTAGTGGTTAGGGGGCGGTAGCCTAGTGGTTAGAGGGGGACAGGTAGCCTAGTGGTTAGAGGGGGGGCAGGTAGCCTAGTGGTTAGAGGGGGAGGCAGGTAGCCTAGTGGTTAGAGGGGGAGGCGGGTAGCCTAGTGGTTGAGGGGGAGGCAGTCCCTGTGGTTAGAGGGGAAGCAGGTAGCCTAGTGGTTGAGGGGAGGCAGGTACCTAGTGGTTAGAGGTGGAGGCAGGTAGCCTAGTGGTTAGAGGGGGGAGGCAGGTAGCCCTAGTGGTTAGAGGGGGAGGTAGCCTAGTGGTTAGAGGGCAGGTAGCCTAGTGGTTAGAGTGGGAGCAGGTAGCCTAGTGGTTAGAGGGGGGAAGGCAGGTGCCTAGTGGTTAGAGGAGGAGGCAGGTAGCCCTATTGGTTAGAGGGGGAGGCGGTACGTGTTAGAAGGGGAGGGCGGGTAGCCTAGTGGTTAGAGGGGCAGGTAGCCTAGTGGTTAGAGGAGGGCAGGTAGCCTAGTGGTTAGAGGCAGGTAGCCTAGTGGTTAGAGGGAAGCAGGTCCTAGTGGTTAGAGGGGGAGTGCAGGTAGCCTAGTGGTTAGAGGGGAGGCGGTAGCCTAGTGGTTAGGGGGGGGGCAAGTGCCCTAGTGGTTAGAGGAGGCGTAGCCTAGTGGTTAGAGGGGGGTAGCCTAGTGGTTAGAGGGGGCAGGTAGCCTAGTGGTTAGAGGCAGAGTGCCTTGTGGTTAGAGGGGAGCAGGTAGCCTGTGGTTAGAGGGGAGCAGGTAGCCTAGTGGTTAGAGGGGAGGCAGGTAGTGAGTGGTTAGAGGGGAGAGCAGGTAGCCTAGTGGTTAGAGGAGGCAGTGCCCTAGTGGTTAGAGGGGAGGCAGGTAGCCCTAGTGGTTAGGGGGGAGGCAGGTAGCCTAGTGGTTAGAGGGGGAGCCAGGTAGCCTAGTGGTTAGAGTGGGGAGAGAGGTATAGTGGTTAGAGGGGGGGCAAGGTAGCCTAGTGGTTAGAGGAAGGGTCGCCTAGTGGTTAGAGGGGCAGGTAGCCTGGTGGTAGAGGTGGCGGTAGCCTAGTGGTTAGAGGGGGGCAGGTAGCCTAGTGGTTAGAGGGGACATAGCCTAGTGGTTAGAGGGGCAGAGTAGCCTAGTGGTTAGAGGGGAGCAGGTAGCCCTAGTGGTTGGAGGGAGGCAGGTAGCCTAGTGGTTAGAGGGGGGGGCAGGTAGCCTAGTGGTTAGAGGGGGGGCGGTAGCCTAGTGGTTAGAGGGGGGGAGGCAGGTAGCCTAGTGGTTAGAGGGAGGGCAGGTAGCCCTAGTGGTTAGAGTGGGGGCAGGTAGCCTAGTGGTTAGAGGGGGAGGCAGTAGCCTAGTGGTTAGAGGGGGCGGTAGCCTAGTGGTTAGAGGGGGGCTGCCCAGTGGTTAGAGGGGCAGGTAGCCTAGTGGTTAGAGGGGGAGGCAGGTAGCCCTAGTGGTTAGAGGGGCAGGTAGCCTAGTGGTTAGAGGGGGAGGCGGTAGCCTAGTGGTTAGAGGGAGGCAGGTAGCCCTAGTGGTTAGAGGGGGGGGCAGGTAGCCTAGTGGTTAGAGGGGGGCAGGTAGCCTAGTGGTTAGAGCGGGGAGGCAGGTAGCCTAGTGGTTAGAGGGGAGGTAGCTAGTGGTTAGAGGGGGGCAGGTGCCTGTGGTTAGAGGAGGCAGGCTAGCCTAGTGGTTAGAGGGGAGGCAGGTAGCCTAGTGGTTAGAGGGGGGAGGCAGGTAACCCTAGTGGTTAGAGGGGAGAGCAGGTAGCCCTAGTGGTTAGAGCAGAGGCGTAGCCTAGTGGTTAGAGGGGGGCAGTAGCCTAGTGGTTAGAGGGGAGGCAGTACCTAGTGGTTGAGGGGCGGTAGCCTAGTGGTTAGAGGGAAGGCAGGTAGCCTAGTGGTTAGGGGGGCAGGTAGCCTAGTGGTTAGAGGGGGGAGGCAGGTAGCCTAGTGGTTAGAGGGAGCAGGTAGCCTAGTGGTTAGAGGGGGGGGCAGGTAGCCCTAGTGGTTAGAGGGGAGGCAGGTAGCCTAGTGGTTAGAGGGGGAGGCAGGTAGCCTAGTGGTTAGAGGGGGGCAGGTAGCCTAGTGGTTAGAGGGGAGGCAGGTAGCCTAGTGGTTAGAGGGGAGGCAGGTAGCCCTAGTGGTTAGGGGGGAGGTAGCCTAGTGGTTAGAGGGCGGTAGCCTAGTGGTTAGGGGGGCTAGCTAGTGGTTAGGGTGGAGCGGTAGCCTGTGGTTAGGGGGGGCAGTACCCTAGTGGTTAGAGGGGCCTGTGGTTAGAGGGGCAGGTAGCCTAGTGGTTAGAGGGAGAGGGTAGCCTAGTGGTTAGAGGGCGGCAGTGTTAGAGGGAGGCGGTGCCTGTGGTTAGAGGGGGCGGGGTAGCCTAGTGGTTAGAGGGGGGGCGGTAGCCTAGTGGTTAGGGAGGGAGGCAGGTAGCCCTAGTGGTTAGAGGGGAGGCAGGTAGCCTAGTGGTTAGGGGGGAGGCAGTAGCTAGTGGTTAGAGGGGGAGGCAGGTAGCCTAGTGGTTAGAGGGGAGCAGGTAGCCTAGTGGTTAGAGTGGGGAGGCGGAGTAGCCTAGTGGTTAGGGGCGGCAGCCTAGTGGTTAGAAGGGCAGTGTAGCCTAGTTTAGAGGGGGTAGCGTGTTAGAGGGGGCAGGTAGCCTAGTGGTTAGAGGGGAGGCGGTAGCCTAGTGCTTAGAAGGGGGAGCATGTAGCCTAGTGGTTAGAGGGGCATAGTGTTAGGGGAGAGGCGGTAGCCTAGTGGTTAGAGGGGAGGCAGGTAGCCTGTGGTTAGAGGGAGGCAGGTAGCCTAGTGGTTAGGGGAGTAGCCTAGTGTTAGAGGGGGGCAGGTAGCCTAGTGGTTAGAGGGCGAGGCAGGTAGCCTAGTGGTTAGAGGGGGAGGCAGAGTAGCCTAGTGGTTAGAGGGGGCAGGTAGCCTAGTGTTAGAGGGGGGAGCAGGTAGCCCTGTGGTTAGAGGGCAGTAGCCTAGTGGTTAGAGGGGGAGCTAGCCTGTGGTTAGAGGGATCAGGTAGCCTAGTGGTTAGGGGGAGCAGGTAGCCCGAGTGGTTAGAGGGAGCGGTAGCCCTAGTGGTTAGAGGAGGAGGCAGGTAGCCTAGTGGTTAGAGGTGGGCGGTAGCCTAGTGGTTAGAGTGGGGAGACAGAGTAGCCCTAGTGGTTAGAGGAGCATTGGTTGAGGGGTGCTAGTGGTTAGAGGGGAGGCAGGTAGCAGTGGTTAGAGGGCGGTAGTAGTGGTTAGAGGGGAGGCAGGTCCTAGTGGTTAGGGGGCGGGTAGCCTAGTGGTTAGAGGGGAGGCAGGTAGCCTAGTGGTTAGAGGGTGAGGCAGGTAGCCTAGTGGTTAGAGGGGGGTAGCTAGTGGTTAGGGGGAGCATGTAGCCTAGTGGTTAGAGGAGGCAGGTAGCCCTAGTGGTTAGAGGGAGGCAGGTAGCCTAGTGGTTAGAGGGGGGCAGGTAGCCCTAGTGGTTAGAAAGGGGGGTGCCTAGTGGTTAGAGTGGGGCAGTATAGTGGTTAGAGGGAGGCAGGTAGCCTAGTGGTTAGAGGGGGAGGCAGGTAGCCTGTGGTTAGAGGGGGGCGGTAGCCTATGGTTAGAGTGGGGACAGTACCTAGTGTTAGAGGGGAGGCGGTAGCCTAGTGGTTAGAGGGGGAGGCAGGTAGCCCTAGTGGTTAGAGGAGGAGGCAGGTAGCCTAGTGGTTAGAGGGAGAGGCAGGTAGCTAGTGGTTAGAGGGGAGGCAGGTAGCCTAGTGGTTAGAGGGAGACAGGTAGCCCTAGTGGTTAGAGGGGGGCAGGTAGCCTAGTGTTAGAGGGGAGAGCAGGTAGCCTAGTGGTTAGAGGGGAGCAGGTAGCCTAGTGGTTAGAGGGGGAGGCAGGTAGCCCTAGTGGTTAGAGGGAAGGTAGCCTAGTGGTTGGAGGGGCAGGTGCCTAGTGGTTAGAGGGGGGGCAGGTAGCCTAGTGGTTAGAGGGGGAGGCAGGTAGCCCTAGTGGTTAGAGGGAGTCTAGTGGTTAGAGGGGGCAGTAGTCTAGTGGTTAGGGGGGCGGTAGCCTAGTGGTTAGGGGCGGCTGTACCTAGTGGTTGGAGGGGGGCAGAGAGCCCTAGTGGTTAGAGAGAGAGGCAGGTAGCCTAGTGTTTAGAGGGGGCAGGTAGCCTAGTGGTTGAGGGGAGGCAGGTAGCCTAGTGGTTAGAGGGGGCGGGTAGCCTAGTGGTTAGAGGGGGAGGCAGGTAGCCTAGTGGTTAGAGGGGAGGCAGGAGCCTGTGGTTAGAGGGGGGGCAGGTAGCCCTGTGGTTAGAGGGGGGCAGGTAGCCTAGTGGTTAGAGGGGGAGGCAGGTAGCCCTAGTGGTTAGAGGGGAGCAGGTAGCCTAGTGGTTAGAGGTGAGGGCGGTAGCCCTAGTGGTTAGAGGGGAGGCAGGTAGCCTAGTGGTTAGAGGGAGAGGCAGGTAGCCTAGTGGTTAGAGGTGAGGCAGGTAGCCTAGTGGTTAGGGAGGCGTAGCCCAGTGGTTAGAGGGGGGGGAGAGTAGCCTAGTGGTTAGAGGGGGGCGGGTAGCCTAGTGGTTAGAGGGGAGGCGGTAGCCCTAGTGGTTAGAGGGGGAGCAGGTAGCCCTAGTGGTTAGAGGGGGGCAGGTACCCTAGTGGTTAGAGGGGGGCAGGTGTAGGTTAGAGGGTGGGGCGGTAGCCTAGTGGTTAGAGGGGGGGGCAGGTAGCCTAGTGGTTAGAGGGGGGGGCAGGTAGCCTAGTGGTTAGAGGGGGAGGCAGGTAGCCTAGTGGTTAGAGAGGGGAGGCAGGTAGCCTAGTGGTTAGAGAGGCAGAGCCTAGTGGTTAGAGGGGGGCAGAGTAGCCTAGTGGTTAGAGGGGGAGCAGGTAGCCTAGTGGTTAGAGGGCAGTACCTGTGGTTGAGGGGCAGGTAGCCTGTGGTTAGAGGGAGAGGCAGGTAGCCTAGTGGTTAGAGTGGGGGCAGGTAGCCCTAGTGGTTAGAGGGGGGGCAGACCTAGTGGTTAGGGGAGGCAGGTAGCCTAGTGGTTAGAAGGGGAGGCAGGTAGCCCAGTGGTTAGAAGCGGGAGCGATAGCCTAGTGGTTAGAGGGGAGGCAGTACCTAGTGGTTAGAGGGGAGGCAGGTAGCCCTAGTGGTTAAGGGAAGGCAGGTAGCCTAGTGGTTAGAGGGGGCGGTAGCCTGTGGTTAGAGGGGGCGGGTAGCCTAGTGGTTAGGAAGGGGGAGGCATGTAGCCCTAGTGGTTAGAGGGGGGGCAGGTAGCCTAGTGGTTAGAGGGGAGGCAGGTAGCCCTAGTGGTTAGAGGAGGGCAGGTAGCCTAGTGGTTAGAGGGGGGCACGTCGCCCTAGTGGTTAGATGGAGCGAGTAGCCTAGTGGTTAGAGTGGAGGGCAGGTAGCCTAGTGGTTAGAGGGGGAGGCAGGTAGCCTAGTGGTTAGAGGTGGGGAGCGGTAGCCTGTGGTTGGTGGGCGGTAGCCGTGGTTAGAGGGGAGGCAGGTAGCCCTAGTGGTTAGAGGGGAGCAGGTAGCCTAGTGGTTAGAGGGGAGGCAGGTAGCCTAGTGGTTAGAGGGGGGAGGCAGGTAGCCTAGTGGTTAGAGGGGGGCGGTAGCCTAGTGGTTAGAGGGGAGCAGGTAGCCTGTGGTTAGAGGGGGGCGTAGCCTAGTGGTTAGAGGGGGAGGCAGGTAGCCTAGTGGTTAGAGGAGGGCAGGTAGCCTGTGGGTAGAGGGTGGGCAGGTAGCCTAATGGTTAGAGGGGGGGTAGCCTAGTGGTTAGGGGAGGCAGGTAGCCTAGTGGTTAGAGGGGGAGCAGGTAGCCTAGTGGTTAGAGGGGAGGCAGGTAGCCTAGTGGTTAGAGGGGGGGCAGGTAGCCTAGTGGTTAGAGGGGGAGGCAGGTAGCCCTAGTGGTTAGAGGGAGCAGGTAGCCCAGTGGTTAGAGGGGAGCAGGTAGCCCTAGTGGTTAGAAGGGGAGGCAGGTAGCCTAGTGGTTAGAGGAGGCGGGTAGCCTAGTGGTTAGAGGCGGAGGCAGGTAGCCTAGTGGTTAGGAGGGGGCGGTAGCCTAGTGGTTGAGGGTGGGAGGCAGGTAGCCTAGTGGTTAGAGGGACAGGTAGCCTGGTGGTTAGAGGGGAGGCGGTAGCCTAGTGTTGATGGGGAGGCAGGTGCCCTAGTGGTTAGAGGGGAGGCAGGTAGCCTA
Source organism: Salmo salar (assembly GCF_905237065.1). NCBI lineage: Eukaryota > Metazoa > Chordata > Actinopteri > Salmoniformes > Salmonidae > Salmo > Salmo salar. The sequence continues at coordinate 57,658,380 of NC_059451.1, read as the reverse complement.
GTGGTTAGAGGGGGGCAGGTAGCCTAGTGGTTAGAGGAGAGCGGGTAGCCCTAGTGGTTAGAGGGGGGCAGGTGCCTGTGGTTAGAGAGGGAGGCAGGTAGCCTAGTGGTTAGGGGGAGGCGGTGCCTAGTGGTTAGAGGGAGAGGCAGGTAGCCTAGTGGTTAGGAGGGAGGCAGGTAGCCTAGTGGTTAAGAGGGGGGCGTGCCTGTGGTTAGAGGGGGGAGGCAGGTAGCTAGTGGTTAGAGGAGGCAGGTAGCCCTAGTGGTTGGAGGCAGGTCGCCTAGTGGTTAGATGGGGGAGGCAGAGTAGCCTAGTGGTTAGAGGAGGCAGGTAGCCTAGTGGTTAGAGGGGAAGGCAGGTAGCCTAGTGGTTAGAGGGGAGGCAGGTAGCCCTAGTGGTTGGGGGAGGCAGGTAGCCTAGTGGTTAGAGGGGGAGGCAGGTAGCCTAGTGGTTAGAGGGGAGGCAGTAGCCTGGTGGTTAGAGGGGGGCAGGTAGCCTAGTGGTTAGAGGGGGGAGGCGGGTAGCCTGTGGTTAGGGGGGCGGTAGCCTAGTGGTTAGAGGAGGCAGGTAGCCTAGTGGTTAGAGGGGGGCAGGTAGCCCTAGTGGTTAGAGGGGAGACAGGTAGCCTAGTGGTTAGAGGGGAGGCAGGTAGCCTAGTGGTTAGAGGGGAGGCAGTAGCCTAGTGGTTAGAGGGGGGGCGGTAGCCTAGTGGTTAGAGGAGGTACCCTGTGGTTAGAGGGGGCAGGTAGCCTAGTGGTTAGAGGAGGGCAGGTAGCCTAGTGGTTAGAGGGGCAGGTAGCCTAGTGGTTAGAGGGGAGGGCAGGTAGCCTAGTGGTTAGAGTGGAGGCGGTAGCCTAGTGGTTAGAAAGTCCTAGTGGTTAGAGGGGCAGGTAGCTGTGGTTAGAGAGGTGGTTGGGGGAGCAGGTAGCCTAGTGGTTAGAGGGGAGGCGGGTAGCCTAGTGGTTAGGGAGGGAGGCATGTAGCCTAGTGGTTAGAGGGGGCAGGTAGCCTAGTGGTTAGAGGGGGGCAGGTAGCCCTAGTGGTTAGAGGGGAGGCGGTAGCCTAGTGGTTAGAGTGGGAGGCAGGTCGCCTAGTGGTTAGAGGGGGAGAGCAGGTCGCCCTAGTGGTTGGGGGGAGGCAGGTAGCCTAGTGGTTAGAGGGGAGAGCAGGTAGCCTAGTGGTTAGAGGGGAGGCGTAGCCTAGTGGTTAGAGGGGGAGGCAGGTAGCCCTAGTGGTTAGAGGGGGGTAGCCTAGTGGTTAGAGGGGACGGTAGCCCTAGTGGTTAGAGGGGGAGGCAGGTAGCCTAGTGGTTAGAGGGAGCAGGTAGCCTAGTGGTTAGGGAGGCAGGTAGCCCTAGTGGTTAGAGGAGGCGGGTAGCCTAGTGGTTAGAGGAGGGCAGGTAGCCCTAGTGGTTAGAGGGGCGTAGCTGTGGTTAGAGGGGAGAGGCAGGTAGCCTAGTGGTTAGGGGGGAGGCGGGTAGCCTAGTGGTTAGAGCGGGTGTAGCCTAGTGGTTAGAGGGGGGCAGGTAGCTAGTGGTTAGAGGGGAGGCAGGTAGCCTAGTGGTTAGAGGGGAGGTAGCCTAGTGGTTAGAGGGGGGGCAGGTAGCCTAGTGGTTAGAGTGGGGGAGCAGGTAGCCTAGTGGTTAGAGGGGGGAGGCGGTAGCCTAGTGGTTAGAGGGGAGGCAGGTAGCCTAGTGGTTAGAGGGGAGGCAGGTAGCCTAGTGTTGAGGGGAGAGCAGGTAGCCTAGTGGTTAGAGGGGCAGGTAAGCCTAGTGGTTAGAGGGGGAGGCAGGTAGCCCTAGTGGTTAGAGTGGGGAGACAGGTAACCTAGTGGTTAGAGGGGGCAGATAGCCTAGTGGTTAGGGGGGGCAGGTAGCCTAGTGGTTAGAGGGAGGCAGGTAGCCCTAGTGGTTAGAGGGGGGCAGGTAGCCTAGTGGTTAGAAGGGAGCAGGTAGCCCTAGTGGTTAGAGGGGAGCCCCTAGTGGTTAGGGGGCAGGTAACCCTAGTGGTTAGAGGGGGAGGCAGGTAGCCTAGTGGTTAGAGGGAGTCAGGTAGCCCTAGTGGTTAGAGGGGGCAGGTAGCCTAGTGGTTAGAGGGGGAGGCAGGTAGCCTAGTGGTTAGAGGGGGAGGCGGGTAGCCTAGTAGTTAGAAGGGGGGCAGGTAGCCTAGTGGTTAGAGGGGAGGCAGAGTAGCCCTAGTGGTTAGAGGAGGGGCAGGTAGCCTAGTGGTTAGAGGGGAGGCAGGTAGCCTAGTGGTTAGAGGGGGCAGGTAGCCTAGTGGTTAGAGGAAGGCAGGTAGCCCAGTGGTTAGAGGGGGGAGGTAGCCCTAGTGGTTAGAGGAGGCAGGTAGCCTAGTGGTTAGAGTGAGGCAGGTAGCCTAGTGGTTAGAGGGGAGAGCAAGTAGCCCTAGTGGTTAGAGGGGGAGGCAGGTAGCCTAGTGGTTAGAGGGGGGCAGGTAGCCTAGTGGTTAGGGGGGAGGCGGGTAGCCTAGTGGTTAGAGGGGGAGCAGTACCCTGTGGTTAGAGGGGCAGGTAGCCTAGTGGTTGGAGGAGACAGGTAGCCTAGTGGTTAGAGGGGGTAGCCTGTGGTTAGAGGGAGGCAGGTAGCCTAGTGGTTAGGTGGGGAGGCGTAGCCTAGTGGTTAGAGGGGGGGCAGGTAGCCTGTGGTTAGAGGGGAGAGCGGTAGCCTAGTGGTTAGAGGGGAGGCATAGCCTAGTGGTTAGGGGGAGGCAGGTAGCCCTAGTGGTTAGAGGGGGAGGCAGGTAGCCCTAGTGGTTAGAGGGGGGCAGGTAGCCTGTTTGGAGCGGTAGCCTAGTGGTTAGAGGGGAGGCAGGTAGCCTGAGTGGTTAGAGGGGGGGAGCAGTAGCCTAGTGGTTAGAAGGGGAGGCGGGTAGCCTAGTTGTTAGAGGGAGGCAGGTAGCCTAGTGGTTAGAGGGGGAGGCAGGTAGCCTGTGGTTAGAGGGGAGGCGGTAGCCTAGTGGTTAGAGGGGGAGGCAGGTAGCCCTAGTGGTTAGAGGGGGAGAGCAGAGTAGCCCTAGTGGTTAGAGGGGAGGCAGGTCAGCCTAGTGGTTAGAGGGGAGGCAAGTAGCCTAGTGGTTAGAGGGGGGGCAGGTAGCCCTAGTGGTTAGAGGGGAGGCAGGTAGCCCTAGTGGTTAGAGGGGAGGCAGGTAGCCTAGTGGTTAGAGGGGAGGCAGGTAGCCTAGTGGTTAGAGGGGAGGCGGTAGCCTAGTGGTTAGAGGGAGGCAGGTAGCCTAGTGGTTAGAGTGGGGGGCGGTAGCCTAGTGGTTAGAGGGGAGGCAGGTAGCCTAGTGGTTAGGGAGGGCAGGTAGCCCTAGTGGTTAGAGGGGGGCAGGTAGCCTAGTGGTTAGAGGGAGGCAGGTAGCCTAGTGGTTAGAGGGGGGGGCAGGTAGCCTAGTGGTTAGGGGAGGGTAGCCTGTGGTTAGAGGGGGAGGCAGGTAGCCTAGTGGTTAGAGGGAGGCAGGTCGCCCTAGTGGTTAGAGGGGCAGGTAGCCTGTGGTTAGAAGGGGCAGGTAGCCCTAGTGGTTAGAGGGGAGCGGTAGCCTAGTGGTTAGAGGGAGGAGCAGGTAGCCTAGTGGTTAGTGGGGGGGCAGGTAGCCTAGTGGTTAGGGGGAGGCGGTATCCCTAGTGGTTAGAAAGGAAGGCAGGTAGCCTAGTGGTTAGAGGAGAGCAGGTAGCCTAGTGGTTAGGGGGGAGGCAGGTAGCCTAGTGGTTAGAGGGAAGGCGTATGTGGTTAGGGGGGGCCTTGGTTAGAGAGGGGCGAGTAGCCTATGGGTTGGGGGGAGACGGTAGCCTAGTGGTTAGGGGAGGCGGTAGCCTAGTGGTTAAAGAGCGGAGGCATGTAGCCTAGTGGTTAGGGGGGAGGGCAGGTAGCCTAGTGGTTAGAGGGGAGGGCGTACCCTAGTGGTTGGGGGGGGGGCAGTAGCCTAGTGTTAGAGGGAGAGGCGGTAGCCTAGTGGTTAGAGGGAAGGCAGGTAGCCTAGTGGTTAGAAGGGGAGGCAGGTAGCCCTAGTGGTTAGAGGGGGAGGCAGGTAGCCCTAGTGGTTAGAGGGGGCGTAGCCTAGTGGTTAGAGGGGGAGGCAGGTAGCCCTAGTGGTTAGAGGGGAGGCAGGTAGCCCTAGTGGTTAGAGTGGGAGGCGGTAGCCTAGTGGTTAGAGCAGGTAGCCTAGTGGTTAGAGGAGGCAGGTAGCCCTAGTGGTTAGAGGGAGGAGCAGGTAGCCTAGTGGTTAGAGGGGGAGAGCAGGTAGCCCTGTGGTTAGAGGGGAGCAGGTAGCCTAGTGGTTGGAGGGGAGGCAGGTAGCCTAGTGGTTAGAGGAGAACAGGTAGCCTAGTGGTTAGAGGGGGAGCAGGTAGCCTAGTGGTTAGAGGGAGAGGCAGGTAGCCTAGTGGTTAGTAGCCTAGTGGTTGGGGGAGGCAGTAGCCTAGTGGTTAGGGGGGAGTCAGGTAGCCTAGTGGTTAGAGGGAGGCAGAGTAGCCCTAGTGGTTAGAGGGGGAGCAGGAGCCCAGTGTTGGGTCTAGTGGTTAGAGGAGGCAGGTAGCCTAGTGGTTAGAGGGGCGGTAGCCCTAGTAGTTAGAGGGGGCAGGTAGCCTGTGGTTAGAGGGGGGCAGGTAGCCTAGTGGTTAGAGGGGGAGGCAGGTAGCCCTAGTGGTTAGAGGGGAGGCAGGTAGCCCTAGTGGTTAGAGGGGGGGGCAGGTAGCCTAGTGGTTGGTGGGAGGCATGTCGCCTAGTGGTTAGAGGGGAGGCAGGTAGCCTAGTGGTTAGAGGGAGAGGCAGGTAGCCTAGTGGTTAGAGGGGAGCAGGCCCTAGTGGTTAGAGGGGAGAGGCAGGTAGCCTAGTGGTTAGAGTGGGGAGGCAGGTAGCCTAGTGGTTAGAGGGAGGCAGGTAGCCTAGTGGTTAGAGGGGAGAGCAGGTAGCCTAGTGGTTGGGAGCAGGTAGCCTAGTGGTTAGAGGGGAGGCAGGTAGCCTAGTGGTTAGAGGGAGGCAGGTAGCCCTAGTGGTTAGAGGGGACGGGTAGCCTAGTGGTTAGAGGGGAGGCAGGTAGCCCTAGTGGTTAGAGGGGAGACAGGTAGCCTAGTGGTTAGAGGGGTGAGGCAGGTAGCCTAGTGGTTAGAGGAGCAGGTAGCCTAGTGGTTAGAGGGAGGCAGGTAGCCCTAGTGGTTAGAGGGAGGCAGGTAGCCTAGTGGTTAGAGGAGGCAGGTAGCCTAGTGGTTAGGGGGGCAGTAGCCCTAGTGGTTAGAAGGGGAGGCAGGTAGCCTGGTGGTTAGAGGGGAGGCAGGTAGCCCTAGTGGTTAGAGGGAGGCGGTAGCCCTAGTGGTTGGGGGGGAGAGCAGGTAGCCTAGTGGTTAGAGGGAGGGCAGGTAGCCTAGTGGTTAGAGGGGAGGCAGGTAGCCTAGTGGTTAGAGGAGGCAGGTAGCCCTAGTGGTTAGAGGGGAGGCAGGTAGCCTAGTGGTTAGAGTGGGGGGAGCAGGTAGCCCTAGTGGTTAGAGGGGGGGCAGGTAGCCTAGTGGTTAGAGGGGGGCGGTAGCCTAGTGGTTAGAGAGGCAGGTAGCCCTGTGGTTAGAGGGGGGCGGTAGCCTATGGTTAGAGCGGAGCGAGCCTAGTGGTTAGAGGGGAGGCAGGTAGCCCCTAGTGGTTAGAGGGGGGCAGGTAGCCTAGTGGTTAGAGGGGAGGCAGGTAGCCTAGTGGTTAGAGGGGGAGGCAGGTAGCCTAGTGGTTAGAGGGGGGAGGCGGGTAGCCTGTGTTAGAGGGGAGGCGTAGCCTATGTTAGAGGAGGAGGCCGGTACCCTATGGTTAGAGAGCAATAGCCTAGTGGTTAGAGGAGGCAGGTAGCCTGTGGTTAGAGGAGGCGGTAGCCTAGTGGTTAGAGGGGGAGCAGATAGCCTAGTGGTTGGGGGAGGCGGTAGCCTAGTGGTTAGAGGGGAGGCAGGTAGCCCTATGGTTAGAGGGGGGCAGGTAGCCCTAGTGGTTAGAGTGGAGAGGCAGGTAGCCTAGTGGTTAGAGTGGGAGGCAGGTAGCCTAGTGGTTAGAGGGGAGGCAGGTAGCCCTAGTGGTTAGAGAGGAGGCAGGTAGCCTAGTGGTTAGAGGGGAGGCAGGTAGCCTAGTGGTTAGAGGGAGAGCAGGTAGCCCTAGTGGTTAGAGGGAGCAGGTAGCCCTAGTGGTTAGAGGGGGAAGGCAGGTAGCCTAGTGGTTAGAGGGGGAGGCAGGTAGCCTAGTGGTTAGAGGGAGGCAGGTAGCCTGTGGTTAGAGGGGAGGCAGAGTAGCCCTAGTGGTTAGAGGGAGGCAGGTAGCGCCAGTGGTTAGAGGGGGAGCAGGTAGCCTAGTGGTTAGAGGAGGCAGGTAGCCTAGTGGTTAGAGGAGGGCAGGTAGCCCTAGTGGTTAGAGGGAGAGGCAGGTAGCCCTAGTGGTTAGAGGGAGCAGGTAGCCCAGTGGTTAGAGGGAGGCAGGTAGCCTAGTGGTTAGAGGGAGCAGGTAGCCTAGTGGTTAGAGGGGGAGGCAGGTAGCCTAGTGGTTAGAAGGGGAGGCAGGTAGCCTAGTGGTTAGAGGAGGCAGGTAGCCCTAGTGGTTAGAGGGAGAGGCAGGTAGCCCTAGTGGTTAGAGGGGAAGCAGAGTAGCCGTGGTTAGAGGGGGAGCAGGTCGCCCTAGTGGTTAGAGCGGAGCAGTAGCCTAGTGGTTAGAGGGGAGGCAGGTAGCCTAGTGGTTAGAGGAGAGCAGGTAGCCTTGGTTAGAGGAGAGCAGGTCCTAGTGGTTAGGGGAGAGCAGGTAGCCTAGTGGTTAGAGGGAGGCGGTAGCCTAGTGGTTAGAGGAGAGCAGGTAGCCCTTGTGGTTAGAGGAGGCAGGTAGCCTAGTGGTTAGAGTGGGGGGCAGGTAGCCTTGGTTAGAGAGGAGGCGTAGCCCTAGTGGTTAGAAGGGAGCAGGTAGCCTAGTGGTTAGAGGAGGCAGGTAGCCCTAGTGGTTAGAGGGGGGGCAGGTAGCCTAGTGGTTAGAGGAGCAGGTAACCCTAGTGGTTAGAGAGGCGGGTAGCCTAGTGGTTAGACAGGCAGGTAGCCTAGTGGTTAGAGGAGGGGCAGGTAGCCCTAGTGGTTAGAGGGGGGCAGGTAGCCTAGTGGTTAGAGAGGGCAGTAGCCTAGTGGTTAGAGGGGAGCAGGTAGCCCTAGTGGTTAGAGGGAGAGCAGGTAGCCCTAGTGGTTAGAGGGGGAAGCGGGTAGCCTAGTGGTTAGAGGGGGGGGCAGGTAGCCCTAGTGGTTAGGGGGAGCGGTAGTGGTTAGAGAGGGCAGGTAGCCTAGTGGTTAGAGGGAGAGCAGGTAGCCCTGTGGTTAGAGGGAGCAGGTAGCCTAGTGGTTAGGAGAGCAGGTAGCCTAGTGGTTAGAGGAGAGGCAGGTAGCCCTAGTGTTAGAGGGGGCGGTAGCCTGTGGTTAGAGGGAGGCGGTAGCCCTAGTGGTTAGAGGGGACAGGTAGCCTAGTGGTTAGAGGGGAGGCAGGTAGCCCTAGTGGTTAGAGGGGAGAGCAGGTAGCCTAGTGGTTAGAGGGGGCAGGTTACCTAGTGGTTAGAAGGAGGGCAGGTAGCCCTAGTGGTTAGAGGGAGCAGTAGCCTATGGTTAGAGGGGAGGGCAGGTAGCCTAGTGGTTAGAGGGAAGCGTAACCTAGTGGTTAGAGGAAGGCAGGTGCCTAGTGGTTAGAGGGGAGGCGGGTAGCCTAGTGGTTAGAGGGAGGGGGTAGCCTAGTGGTTAGAGAGGCAGGTAGCCCTAGTGGTTAGAGGAGAGGCAGAGTAGCCTAGTGGTTAGAGGGGCGGTACGCCTAGTGGTTAGGGAGCAGGTAGCCTAGTGGTTAGAGGAGGGTAACCTAGTGGTTAGAGGGGCAGGTAGCCTAGTGGTTAGGGGAGGCAGGTAGCCTAGTGGTTAGAGGGAGGCGGGTAACCCTAGTGGTTAGGGGAAGCATGTAGCCTAGTGGTTAGAGGGGCAAGTAGCCCTAGTGGTTAGAGAGAGGAGGTAGCCCTAGTGGTTAGAGGGGGGCAGTAGCCTAGTGGTTAGAGGGGGAGGCAGGTCGCCTAGTGGTTAGAGGGGAGGCAGGTAGCCTAGTGGTTAGAGGGAGAGGCGGGTAGCCTAGTGGTTAGAGGAGCAGGTAGCCTAGTGGTTAGAGGGAAGGCAGGTAGCCTAGTGGTTAAGGGGAGGCAGTAGCCTAGTGGTTAGAGGGAGAAGCAGGTAGCCTGTGGTTAGAGGGGAGGCAGGTAGCCTAGTGGTTAGGGAGGCAGGTAGCCTAGTGGTTAGAGTGGGAGGCGGTAGCCTAGTGGTTAGAGGAGGTCAGGTAGCCTAGTGGTTAGAGGGAGTCAGGTAGCCTAGTGGTTAGAGGAGAGCAGGTAGCCCTAGTGGTTAGAGGGGAGGGCAGGTAGCCTAGTGGTTAGAGAGGGCCAGTGGTGAGCGAGAGGTACCTAGTGGTTAGAGGAGAGCAGGTAACCTAGTGGTTAGAGGAGAGCAGGTAGCCCTAGTGGTTAGAGGGGAGGTAGCCTAGTGGTTAGAGGAGACAGGTAGCCTAGTGGTTAGGGGAGGCAGGTAGCCTAGTGGTTAGGGGAGCAGGTAGCCTATGGTTAGAGGGGAGGCAGGTAGCCTAGTGGTTAGAGGAGAGCGGGTAGCCTAGTGGTTAGGGAGGCGGTAGCCTAGTGGTTAGAGGGAGACAGGTAGCCTAGTGGTTAGGGGAACAGGTAGCCTAGTGGTTAGAGGGAAGCAGGTAACCTAGTGGTTAGAGCAGGTAACCTAGTGGTTAGAAGGGGAGGTAGCCTAGTGGTTAGAGGGCAGGTAGCCCTAGTGGTTAGAGGAGGCAGCCTAGTGGTTAGAGGGAGCGGGTAGCCTAGTGGTTAGAGGGGGAGAGCAGGTAGCCCTAGTGGTTAGAGAGGCAGGTAGCCTAGTGGTTAGAGGGAAGGCAGGTAACCTATGGTTAGAGGGGAAGCGGTAGCCTAGTGGTTAGAGGCAAGGTAACCTAGTGGTTAGAGAGCAGGGGCTGGTTAGAGGGAGGCAGGTAGCCTAGTGGTTAGAGGGAGGCAGGTAGCCTAGTGGTTAGAGAGGGGAGGCAGGTAGCCTAGTGGTTAGAGGGGGAGGCAGGTAACCCTAGTGGTTAGAGAGGGAGGCAGGTAGCCTAGTGGTTAGAGGGGCAGGTAGCCTAGTGGTTAGAGCGGGGAGCAGGTAGCCCTAGTGGTTAGAGGGAGCAGGTAGCCTAGTGGTTAGAGGGGCGGTAGCCTAGTGGTTAGAGGGCGGTAGCCTAGTGGTTAGAGGGGGCGGTAGCCTAGTGGTTAGAGGGGCAGGTAGCCTAGTGGTTAGAGGGAGAGCAGGTAGCCTAGTGGTTAGAGGAGGGCAGGTAACCTAGTGGTTAGAGGGAGGCAGGTAGCCCTAGTGGTTAGGGGGAGGCAGGTAGCCTAGTGGTTAGGGGGAAGCAGGTAGCCCTAGTGGTTAGAAGAGCAGTAGCCTATGGTTAGGGAGGAGGCAAGTAGCTAGTGGTTAGAGGGAGGCAGGTAGCCCTAGTGGTTAGAGGGGAGGCAGGTAGCCTAGTGGTTAGAGGGGGAGGCAGGTAACCTAGTGGTTAGAGGGAGGCAGATAGCCTAGTGGTTAGAAGGGGAGGCGGTAGCCTAGTGGTTAGAGGGAGGCGGTAGCCTAGTGGTTAGAGGAGAGGCGGTAACCTAGTGGTTAGAAGGGAGCGGTAGCCTAGTGTTAGAGGGAGGCAGGTAGCCTAGTGGTTAGAGGGAAGGCGGTAGCCTAGTGGTTAGAGGGAGGCAGGTAGCCTAGTGGTTAGAAGGGGAGGCAGGGTAACCTAGTGGTTAGAGGGAGAGCAGAGTAGCCCTAGTGGTTAGAGAGAGCAGGTAGCCTAGTGGTTAGAGGGAGGCAAGGTAGCCCTAGTGGTTAGAGGGAGGCAGGTACCTAGTGGTTAGAGGGGGAGCAGGTAGCCCTAGTGGTTAGAGGAGGCAGGTAGCCTAGTGGTTAGAGGGGAGACAGGTAGCCTAGTGGTTAGAGGGAGCAGGTAGCCCTAGTGGTTAGAGGGGAGGGCAGGTAGCCTAGTGGTTAGAGGGGCAGGTAGCCTAGTGGTTAGAGGGGAGGCAGGTAGCCTAGTGGTTAGAGGGAGAGCAGGTAGCCCTAGTGGTTAGAGGGACGGTAGCCTAGTGGTTAGAGAGAGAGCAGGTAGCCTAGTGGTTAGAGGGGAGGCAGGTAGCCCTAGTGGTTAGAGGGGGGCAGGTAACCCTAGTGGTTAGAGGGGGAGGCAGGTAGCCTAGTGGTTAGAGGGGAAGCAGAGTAGCCCTAGTGGTTAGAGGGGAAGCAGGTAACCTAGTGGTTAGAGGAGGCAGGTAGCCCTAGTGGTTAGAGGGAGGCAGGTAGCCTAGTGGTTAGAGGAAGGCAGGTAGCCCTAGTGGTTAGAGGGGGGCAGGTAGCCTAGTGGTTAGAGGGGGGGCAGGTAACCTAGTGGTTAGAGGGGAGGCAGGTAGCCTAGTGGTTAGAGGGAAGGCAGGTAGCCTAGTGGTTAGAGGAGAGGCAGGTGCCTAGTGGTTAGAGAAGGTAGCCCTAGTGGTTAGAGGAAGCAAGTAGCCTAGTGGTTAGAGGAAGGCAGGTAACCTAGTGGTTAGAGGGGGAGGCAGGTAGCCTAGTGGTTAGAGGAGGCAGGTAACCTGTGGTTAGAGGAGGCAGGTAGCCTAGTGGTTAGAAGGAGAGCAGGTAGCCCTAGTGGTTAGAGGGAGAGCAAGTAGCCTAGTGGTTAGAGGGGGAGGCAGGTAGCCTAGTGGTTAGAGGGAGAGCAGGTAGCCTAGTGGTTAGAGGGGAGGCAGGTAACCTAGTGGTTAGAGGGAGGGAGCGTAGCCTAGTGGTTAGAGGGGGAGGGCAGGTAGCCCTAGTGGTTAGAGGGGCAGGTAGCCCTAGTGGTTAGAGGGAGGGCAGGTAGCCTAGTGGTTAGAGAGGAAGGCAGGTAGCCTATGGTTAGAGGGGAGGCAGGTAGCCTAGTGGTTAGAGGAGAGCAGGTAGCCCTAGTGGTTAGAAGGGGAGGCAGGTAGCCCTAGTGGTTAGAGGGGAAGCAGGTAGCCTAGTGGTTAGAGGAGGGGCAGGTAGCCCTAGTGGTTAGAGGAGGCAGAGTAGCCTAGTGGTTAGAGGAGGCGGTAGCCTAGTGGTTAGGGAAGCAGGTGGCCTGTGGTTAGAGGGAGGCAGGTAGCCTAGTGGTTAGAGGGAAGGCAGGTAGCCCTATGGTTAGAGGGGAGCAGGTAGCCTAGTGGTTAGAGAGGCAGGTAGCCTAGTGGTTAGAGGGGGAGGCAGGTAGCCTAGTGGTTAGAGGGGAGGCAGGTAGCCTAGTGGTTAGAGGGAGGCAGGTAGCCTAGTGGTTAGAGGGGAGGCAGGTAGCCTAGTGGTTAGAGGGGGAGGGCAGGTAGCCCTAGTGGTTAGAGGGGGAGGCAGGTAACCCTAGTGGTTAGAGGAGGGCGGTAGCCTAGTGTTCAGTGGTTGAGGGGCAGGTAGCCCTAGTGGTTAGAGGAGAGCAGGTAGCCTATGGTTAGAGGCAGGTAGCCCTAGTGGTTAGAGGGGGAGGCAGGTAGCCCTAGTGGTTAGAGGAGGGAGGCAGGTAACCTAGTGGTTAGAGGGGAGGCAGGTAACCTAGTGGTTAGAAGGGGAGGCAGGTAGCCTAGTGGTTAGAGGGAGGCAGGTAACCCTAGTGGTTAGAGGAGAGCAGGTAGCCTAGTGGTTAGAGGGAGGCAGGTAGCCTAGTGGTTAGAGGGGGAGGCAGGTAGCCTAGTGGTTAGAGGAGAGGCAGGTAGCCTAGTGGTTAGAGGGAGAGCAGGTAGCCCTAGTGGTTAGAGGGGGAGCAGGTAGCCTAGTGGTTAGAGGGGGGGGCGGGTAGCCTAGTGGTTAGAGGAGCAGGTAGCCCTAGTGGTTAGAGGGAGGGCAGGTAACCCTAGTGGTTAGAGGGAGAGCAGGTAGCCTAGTGGTTAGAGGAGAGGCAGGTAGCCTAGTGGTTAGAGGAGGTAGCCAAGTGGATAGAGAGGGAGCAGGTAGCCCTAGTGGTTAGAGAGGCAGGTAGCCTAGTGGTTAGAGGGAGGCAGGTAGCCCTAGTGGTTAGAGGAGAGCAGGTAGCCCTAGTGGTTAGAGGGAGAGGGCAGGTAGCCTAGTGGTTAGAGGAGAGCAGGTAGCCTAGTGGTTAGAGGAGGAGCAGGTAGCCTAGTGGTTAGAGGGAGGCAGGTAGCCTAGTGGTTAGAAGGGAGACAGGTAACCTAGTGGTTAGAGGGGAGGCAGGTAGCCTAGTGGTTAGAAGGAGAGAGCAGGTAGCCTAGTGGTTAGAGGGAGCAGGTAGCCCAGTGGTTAGAGGAGGCAGGTAACCTAGTGGTTAGAGGGGAGGCAGGTAGCCTAGTGGTTAGAGGGAGGCAGGTAACCCTAGTGGTTAGAAGAGGAGCAGGTAGCCTAGTGGTTAGTTGGGGAGCAGGTAGCCCTAGTGGTTAGAGGGGGGGCAGGTAGCCCTAGTGGTTAGAGGGGGGGCAGGTAGCCTAGTGGTTAGAGGAAGCAGGTAGCCTAGTGGTTAGAGGGGAGAGCAGGTAGCCTAGTGGTTAGAGGGAGGCAGGTAGCCTAGTGGTTAGAGGGAGGGCAGTAGCCCTAGTGGTTAGAGGGGGAGGCAGGTAGCCTAGTGGTTAGAGGAGAGGCCGAGTAGCCTAGTGGTTAGAGGGGGGGCAGGTAGCCCTAGTGGTTAGAGGGTAAGTGGTTAGAGAGGCAGGTAGCCTAGTGGTTAGGGGGAGGCAGTAGCCGTGGTTAGAGGAGGCAGGTAGCCTAGTGGTTAGAGGGAAGGCAGGTAGCCTAGTGGTTAGAGGAGGGGCAGGTAGCCTAGTGGTTAGAAGGGAGAGCAGGTAGCCTAGTGGTTAGAGGGGAGAGCAGGTAGCCTAGTGGTTAGAGGGGAGGCCGGTAGCCTAGTGGTTAGAGGGGGAGGCAGAGTAGCCCTAGTGGTTAGAGGGAGGCAGGTAGCCTAGTGGTTAGAGGGGAGGCAGGTAGCCCTAGTGGTTAGAGGGAGAGCGGGTAGCCCTAGTGGTTAGAGGGGGCAGGTAACCTAGTGGTTAGAGGAAGGCAGGTAGCCTAGTGGTTAGAGGGCAGGTAGCCTAAGTGGTTAGAGGGAGAGGCAGGTAGCCTAGTGGTTAGAGGGAGGCAGGTAGCCTAGTGGTTAGAGGGGAGGCAGGTAGCCTAGTGGTTAGAGAGGCAGGTAGCCATGGTTGAGGGGAGCCTAGTGGTTAGAGGGGGCAGGTAGCCTAGTGGTTAGAGTGGGAGCAGGTCGCCTAGTGGTTAGAGGGGGAGGCAGGTAGCCTAGTGGTTAGAGAGGCAGGTAGCCCAGTGGTTAGAGGGAGGCAGGTAGCCCTAGTGGTTAGAGGGAGGCAGGTAGCCTAGTGGTTAGAGGGGGAGGCAGGTAGCCTAGTGGTTAGAGGGGAGGCAGGTAGCCTAGTGGTTAGAGGGAGGCAGGTAGCCTAGTGGTTAGAGGGGGAGGCAGGTAGCCCTAGTGGTTAGAGGGAGGCAGGTAGCCTAGTGGTTAGAGAGAGCAGTAACCTAGTGGTTAGGGGAGGCAGGTAGCCTAGTGGTTAGAGGGAAGGCAGGTTGCCCTAGTGGTTAGAGGAGGCAGGTAGCCTAGTGGTTAGAGGGGAGCAGGTAGCCTAGTGGTTAGAGGGGGAGGCAGGTAGCCTAGTGGTTAGAGGGAGGCAGGTAACCCTAGTGGTTAGAGGGGAAGGCAGGTAGCCCTAGTGGTTAGAGGGAGCAGGTAGCCCTAGTGGTTAGAGGAGGCAGGTAGCCTAGTGGTTAGGGAGGGCAGGTAGCCTAGTGGTTAGAGGGGGAGGCAGGTAACCCTAGTGGTTAGAGGGAGGCAGGTAGCCTAGTGGTTAGAGGAGGCAGGTAGCCTAGTGGTTAGAGGGGAGGCAGGTAGCCTTGGTTAGAGGAAACAGTAGCCCTAGTGGTTAGAAGGGGAGGCAGGTAGCCTAGTGGTTAGAGGGGGAGGGCAGGTAGCCTAGTGGTTAGAGAGGGAGGCAGGTAGCCCTAGTGGTTAGAGGGGGAGCAGGTAGCCTAGTGGTTAGAAGGGGAGGCAGGTAACCTAGTGGTTAGAGGAGGCAGGTAGCCTAGTGGTTAGAGGGGGCGGGTAGCCTAGTGGTTAGAGGAGAGGCAGGTAGCCCTAGTGGTTAGAGGGGAGGCAGGTAGCCTAGTGGTTAGAGGGGAGGCAGGTAGCCCTAGTGGTTAGAGGGAGGCAGGTAGCCCTAGTGGTTAGAGGAAGCAGGTAGCCTAGTGGTTAGAGGGGGAGAGCAGGTAGCCTAGTGGTTAGAGGAAGGCAGGTAGCCCTAGTGGTTAGAGGGGAGGCAGGTAGCCTAGTGGTTAGAGGGGAGGCAGGTAACCTAGTGGTTAGAGGAGGAGGCGGTAGCCTAGTGGTTAGAGGGAGGCAGGTAGCCTAGTGGTTAGAGGGAGGCAGAGTAACCCTAGTGGTTAGAGGAGAGGCAGGTAGCCTAGTGGTTAGAGAGGAGAGCAGGTAGCCTAGTGGTTAGAGGAGAGCAGGTAGCCTAGTGGTTAGAGGAGAGGCAGGTAGCCTAGTGGTTAGAGGGAGGCAGGTAGCCTAGTGGTTAGAGGGAGGCAGGTAGCCTAGTGGTTAGAGGGGAGGCAGGTAGCCCTAGTGGTTAGAGGGGAGGCAGGTAACCTAGTGGTTAGAGGGAGAGCAGGTAGCCCTAGTGGTTAGAAGGGAGGCAGGTAGCCTAGTGGTTAGAGGAAACAGGTAACCCTATGGTTAGAGGAGAGCAGGTAGCCTAGTGGTTAGAGGAGGCAGGTAGCCTAGTGGTTAGAGGAGGAGGCAGGTAGCCCTAGTGGTTAGAGGGAGGCAGGTAGCCCTAGTGGTTAGAGGAGGCAGGTAGCCTAGTGGTTAGAGGGGGCAGGTAGCCTAGTGGTTAGAGAGGGCAGGTAGCCTAGTGGTTAGAGGGAGAGGCAGGTAGCCCTAGTGGTTAGAGGGGGGCAGGTAGCCTAGTGGTTAGAGAGGGAGGTAGCCCTAGTGGTTAGAGGGAGGCAGGTAGCCTAGTGGTTAGAGGAGAGCGGGTAGCCTAGTGGTTAGAGGGAGGCAGGTAGCCTAGTGGTTAGAGGGAGGCAGGTAGCCTAGTGGTTAGAGGGGAGGGCAGGTAGCCTAGTGGTTAGAGGGGAGGCAGGTAGCCTAGTGGTTAGAGGGAGAGGCAGGTAGCCCTAGTGGTTAGAGGGGGGCGGTAGCCCTAGTGGTTAGAGGAGGGCAGGTAGCCTATGTTAGAGGGAGAGCAGGTTACCCTAGTGGTTAGAGGGAGAGGTAGCCTAGTGGTTAGAGGGAGAGCAGGTAGCCTAGTGGTTAGAGAAGGCAGGTAGCCTAGTGGTTAGAGGGGAGAGCAGGTAGCCTAGTGGTTAGGAGGAAGCGACTAGTGGTTAGAGGAAGCAGGTAGCCTAGTGGTTAGAGGGAGGCAGGTAGCCTAGTGGTTAGAGGGGAGGCAGGTAGCCTAGTGGTTAGAGGGGGGGGCAGGTAGCCTAGTGGTTAGAGGGAGGCGGTAAACCTAGTGGTTAGAGGGAGGCAGGTAGCCCTAGTGGTTAGAGGAGGGGGCAGGTAGCCTAGTGGTTAGAGGGGAAGGCAGGTAGCCCAGTGGTTAGAGGGAAGCAGGTAGCCTAGTGGTTAGAGGGAGGCAGGTAGCCTAGTGGTTAGAGGGGAGAGCAGGTAGCCTAGTGGTTAGAGGGAGGCAGGTAGCCTAGTGGTTAGAGGAGAAGCAGGTAGCCCTAGTGGTTAGAGGGAGGCAGGTAGCCCTAGTGGTTAGAGGGGAGGCAGGTAGCCCTAGTGGTTAGAGGAGGCAGGTAGCCTGTGGTTAGAGGGAGCGGGTAGCCCTAGTGGTTAGAGGGAGGCAGGTAGCCTAGTGGTTAGAGGGGAGGCAGGTAGCCCTAGTGGTTAGAGGAGAGCAGGTAACCCTAGTGGTTAGAGAGGAAGGCAGGTAGCCTATGGTTAGAGGAGGAGGCAGGTAGCCCTAGTGGTTAGAGGGGCAGGTAGCCTAGTGGTTAGAGGAGAGCAGGTAGCCTAGTGGTTAGAGGAGGGGCGGTAGCCCTATGGTTAGAGGGGAGGCAGGTAGCCCTAGTGGTTAGAGGGGAGGCAGGTAGCCTAGTGGTTAGAGGGGAGGCAGGTAGCCCTAGTGGTTAGAGGGGGGGCAGGTAGCCTAGTGGTTAGAGGAGAGGCAGGTAGCCTAGTGGTTAGAGGGAGGCAGGTAGCCTAGTGGTTAGAGGAGAGCAGGTAGCCTAGTGGTTAGAGGGAGGGCAGGTAGCCCTAGTGGTTAGAGGGGAAGGCAGGTAGCCCTAGTGGTTAGGGAGGGCAGGTAGCCTAGTGGTTAGAGGGAGCAAGTAGCCTAGTGGTTAGAAGGGAGGCAGGTAGCCTAGTGGTTAGAGGGGAGGCAGGTAGCCTAGTGGTTAGAGGGAGAGCAGGTAACCTAGTGGTTAGAGGGGAGGCAGGTAGCCCTAGTGGTTAGAGGGAGGCAGGTAGCCTAGTGGTTAGAAGAGGCAGGTAGCCTAGTGGTTAGAGGGGAGGCAGGTAGCCTAGTGGTTAGAGGGGAGGCAGGTAGCCTAGTGGTTAGAGGGGGGAGGCAGGTAGCCTAGTGGTTAGAGGAGAGCAGGTAGCCTAGTGGTTAGAGGAGGAAGCAGGGGCCCTAGTGGTTAGAGGGAGAGCAGGTAGCCCTAGTGGTTAGAGGGGAGGGCAGGTAACCCTAGTGGTTAGAGGAGGGCAGGTAGCCCTAGTGGTTAGAGGGAAGGCAGGTAACCTAGTGGTTAGAGAGAGGCGAGTAGCCCTAGTGGTTAGAGGGAGAGCCTAGTGGTTAGAGGAGAGCAGGTAGCCCTAGTGGTTAGAGGGAGGCAGGTAGCCTAGTGGTTAGAGGAGAGCAGGTAGCCTAGTGGTTAGAGGGGAGGCAGGTAGCCTAGTGGTTAGAGGCGGAGGCAGGTAGCCTAGTGGTTAGAGGGAGAGGCAGGTAGCCCTAGTGGTTAGAGGGAGAGCAGGTAGCCTAGTGGTTAGAGAGAGGGCAGGTAGCCTAGTGGTTAGAGGGGAGGCAGGTAGCCTAGTGGTTAGAGGGAGAGCAGGTAGCCCTAGTGGTTAGAGGAGGCAGGTAGCCCTAAGTGGTTAGAGGGGAAGCAGGTAGCCTAGTGGTTAGAGGGAGAGCAGGTAGCCTAGTGGTTAGAGGAGCAGGTAGCCCTAGTGGTTAGAGGAGAGCAGGTAGCCCTAGTGGTTAGAGGGAGGCAGGTAGCCTAGTGGTTAGAGGGAAGGCAGGTAGCCTAGTGGTTAGAAGGGAGAGCAGGTAGCCCTAGTGGTTAGAGGAGGGCAGGTAGCCCTAGTGGTTAGGGGGGAGGCAGGTAGCCTAGTGGTTAGAGGAGAGCAGGTAGCCCTAGTGGTTAGAGGGGGAGGCAGGTAGCCTAGTGGTTAGAGGGAGGCAGGTAGCCTAGTGGTTAGAGGGGAGAGCAGGTAGCCCTAGTGGTTAGAGAGGCAGGTAGCCTAGTGGTTAGAGGGGAAACGGGTAGCCCTAGTGGTTAGAGAGGAGAGCAGGTAGCCCTAGTGGTTAGAGAGGAGGCAGGTAGCCTAGTGGTTAGAGGGAGAGGCAGGTAGCCCTAGTGGTTAGAGGAGAGCAGGTAACCCTAGTGGTTAGAGGAAGGCAGGTAGCCTAGTGGTTAGAGGGAGGCAGGTAGCCTAGTGGTTAGGGGAGAGCAGGTAGCCTAGTGGTTAGAGGGAGGCAGGTAGCCCTAGTGGTTAGAGGGAAGCAGAGTAGCCTAGTGGTTAGAGGAAGCAGGTAGCCTAGTGGTTAGAGGAGAGGCAAGTAGCCCTAGTGGTTAGAGGGGAAGGCAGAGTAGCCTAGTGGTTAGAGGGAGAGCAGGTAGCCTAGTGGTTAGAGGAGAAGGCAGGTAACCCTAGTGGTTAGAGGGAGGCAGGTAGCCTAGTGGTTAGAGGGAGAGCAGGTAGCCCTAGTGGTTAGAGGAGGCAGGTAGCCTAGTGGTTAGAGGAAGGCAGGTAGCCCTAGTGGTTAGAAGGGGGAGGCAAGTAGCCTAGTGGTTAGAGAGGCAGGTACCCAGTGGTTAGAGGGAGGCAGGTAGCCTAGTGGTTAGAGGAGAGCAGGTAGCCCTAGTGGTTAGAGGGAGGCAGGTAGCCCTAGTGGTTAGAGGGGAAGCAGGTAGCCTAAGTGGTTAGAGGAGAGCAGGTAGCCTAGTGGTTAGAGGAAAGCAGGTAACCTAGTGGTTAGAGGGGGCAGAGTAGCCTAGTGGTTAGAGGAAGGCAGGTAGCCCTAGTGGTTAGAGGGAGAGCAGGTAGCCTAGTGGTTAGAGGGGAGGGCAGGTAGCCTAGTGGTTAGAGGGAGAGCAGGTAGCCTAGTGGTTAGAGGGGAGGCAGGTAGCCTAGTGGTTAGAGAACAGGTAGCCCTAGTGGTTAGAGAGGGAGGCAGGTAGCCCTAGTGGTTAGAGGAGAGCAGGTAGCCCTAGTGGTTAGAGGGAAGCAGGTAGCCCTAGTGGTTAGAGAGGGAGGCAGGTAGCCTAGTGGTTAGAGGAGAGCAGGTAGCCCTAGTGGTTAGAGGGAGGCAGGTAGCCTAGTGGTTAGAGGGGAAGCAAGTAGCCCTAGTGGTTAGAGGGAAGGCAGGTAGCCTAGTGGTTAGAGGGGAGGCAGGTAGCCCTAGTGGTTAGAGGGAGGCAGGTAGCCTAGTGGTTAGAGGGAGGCAGAGTAGCCTAGTGGTTAGAGGGAGGCAGGTAGCCCTAGTGGTTAGAGGGGAAGCAGGTAGCCTAGTGGTTAGAAGGGGGAGCAGAGTAGCCCTAGTGGTTAGAGGAGAGCAGGTAGCCTAGTGGTTAGAGGGAAGGCAGTAGCCTAGTGGTTAGAGGGAGAGGCAGGTAGCCTAGTGGTTAGAGAGGAGAGCAGGTAGCCCTAGTGGTTAGAGAGGAGGCAGGTAGCCTAGTGGTTAGAGGGAGAGCAGGTAGCCCTAGTGGTTAGAAAGGCAGGTAGCCTAGTGGTTAGAGGGAGAGCAGAGTAGCCTAGTGGTTAGAGGAGAGGCAGGTAGCCTATGGTTAGAGGAGGCAGGTAGCCCTAGTGGTTAGAGGAGGCAGGTAGCCTAGTGGTTAGAGGGGGAAGCAGGTAGCCTAGTGGTTAGAGGGGAGAGCAGGTAGCCCTAGTGGTTAGAGGGGAGGCAGGTAGCCCTAGTGGTTAGAGGAGAGGCAGGTAGCCTAGTGGTTAGAGAGAGGCAGGTAGCCCTAGTGGTTAGAGGAGGCAGGTAGCCCTAGTGGTTAGAGGGAAGCAGAGTAACCTAGTGGTTAGAGGGGAGGCAGGTAGCCTAGTGGTTAGAGGAGGCAGAGTAGCCCTAGTGGTTAGAGGGAGAGGCAGGAACCTAGTGGTTAGAGAGGCAGGTAGCCTAGTGGTTAGAGAGGAAGGCAGGTAGCCTAGTGGTTAGAGGAGGAGGGCAGGTAGCCCTAGTGGTTAGAGGAGAGCAGGTAGCCTAGTGGTTAGAGGAAGGCAGGTAACCTAGTGGTTAGAGGGAAACAGGTAGCCTAGTGGTTAGAAGGAGGGCAGGTAGCCTAGTGGTTAGAGGGGAGAGCAGGTAGCCTAGTGGTTAGAGGGAGAGCAGGTAGCCTAGTGGTTAGAGGGGAGGCAGGTAGCCCTAGTGGTTAGAGGAGAGGCAGGTAGCCTAGTGGTTAGAGGGAAGGCAGGTAGCCCTAGTGGTTAGAGGGGAGGCAGAGTAGCCTAGTGGTTAGAGAGGAGAGCAGGTAGCCTAGTGGTTAGAGAGAGAGCAGGTAGCCCTAGTGGTTAGAGGGAGAAGCAGGTAGCCCTAGTGGTTAGAAGGAGAGCAGGTAGCCTAGTGGTTAGAGGGAGGCAGGTAGCCTAGTGGTTAGAGGGAGAGCAGGTAGCCCTAGTGGTTAGAGGGAAAGGCAGGTAACCCTAGTGGTTAGAGGGGAGGCAGTAGCCAGTGGTTAGAGGAGGCAGGTAGCCCTAGTGGTTAGAGGGAGAGCAGGTAACCCTAGTGGTTAGAGGGGGAGGCAGGTAGCCCTAGTGGTTAGAGGAAGGCAGGTAGCCTAGTGGTTAGAGGGGAGGCAGGTAGCCTAGTGGTTAGAAGGGAGGCAGGTAGCCTAGTGGTTAGAGGGCAGGTAGCCCTAGTGGTTAGAGGAAAGCAGGTAGCCCTAGTGGTTAGAGGAGAGCAGGTAGCCTAGTGGTTAGAGGGAAGCAGGTAGCCCTAGTGGTTAGAGGGGGAGGCAGGTAGCCCTAGTGGTTAGAGGGGAGGCAGGTAGCCTAGTGGTTAGAGGAGGGAGGCAGGTAGCCCTAGTGGTTAGAGGGAGACAGAGTAGCCTAGTGGTTAGAAGGGAGGCAGGTAGCCCTAGTGGTTAGAGGGAGAGCAGGTAACCTAGTGGTTAGAGGGAAAGCAGGTAGCCCTAGTGGTTAGAGAGGGAGCAGGTAGCCTAGTGGTTAGAGGGAGAGCAAGTAGCCTAGTGGTTAGAGGGAGAGCAGGTAGCCTAGTGGTTAGAGGGGAGAGCAGAGTAGCCCTAGTGGTTAGAGGGGAGGCAGGTAGCCCTAGTGGTTAGAGGAGAGGCAGGTAGCCCTAGTGGTTAGAGGAGAGCAGAGTAGCCCTAGTGGTTAGAGGGGAGGCAGGTAGCCTAGTGGTTAGAGGGGAGAGCAGGTAGCCCTAGTGGTTAGAGGGGAGAGCAGGTAGCCTAGTGGTTAGAGGGGAGGCAGGTAGCCTAGTGGTTAGAGAGGGGCAGGTAGCCCTAGTGGTTAGAGGAGAAGCAGAGTAGCCTAGTGGTTAGAGGGGAGGCAGGTAGCCCTAGTGGTTAGAGGGGAGAGCAGAGTAGCCTAGTGGTTAGAGGGAGGCAGGTAGCCTAGTGGTTAGAGGGGAGGCGAGTAGCCTAGTGGTTAGAGGAGAGCAGGTAGCCCTAGTGGTTAGAGGGAGAGCAGGTAGCCTAGTGGTTAGAGGAGACAGGTAGCCCTAGTGGTTAGAGAGGGAGCAGGTAGCCCTAGTGGTTAGAGGAGAGGCAGGTAGCCTAGTGGTTAGAGGGGAGGCAGGTAGCCCTAGTGGTTAGAGGGGAGGCAGGTAGCCCTAGTGGTTAGAGGGAGGCAGGTAGCCTAGTGGTTAGAGGGGAGGCAGGTAGCCCTAGTGGTTAGAGGAGAGCAGGTAGCCCTAGTGGTTAGAGGGAGAGCAGGTAGCCTAGTGGTTAGAGGAGAGCAGGTAGCCTAGTGGTTAGAGGGAGGCAGAGTAGCCCTAGTGGTTAGAAGGGAGGCAGGTAGCCTAGTGGTTAGAGGGAGAGCAGGTAGCCCTAGTGGTTAGAAGGAGGCAGAGTAGCCCTAGTGGTTAGAGGAGAGGCAGGTAGCCCTAGTGGTTAGAGGAGAGGCAGGTAGCCTAGTGGTTAGAGGGAGGCAGGTAGCCTAGTGGTTAGAGGAAGGCAGAGTAGCCTAGTGGTTAGAGGAGGCAGGTAGCCTAGTGGTTAGAGGGGAGGCAGGTAGCCCTAGTGGTTAGAGGGAGGCAGGTAGCCCTAGTGGTTAGAGGGAGAGGCAGGTAGCCCTAGTGGTTAGAGGAGGCGAGTAGCCCTAGTGGTTAGAGAGAGGCAGGTAGCCTAGTGGTTAGAGGGAGGCAGGTAGCCTAGTGGTTAGAGGGGAGGCAGGTAGCCCTAGTGGTTAGAGGGAGGCAGGTAGCCTAGTGGTTAGAGGAGGCAGGTAGCCTAGTGGTTAGAGGAGAGCAGGTAGCCCTAGTGGTTAGAGGGGAGCAGGTAGCCTAGTGGTTAGAGGGGAGGCAGGTAGCCCTAGTGGTTAGAGGGGGCAGGTAGCCTAGTGGTTAGAGGGAGAGGCAGGTAGCCTAGTGGTTAGAGGAGAGCAGGTAGCCCTAGTGGTTAGAGGGGAGGCAGGTAGCCTAGTGGTTAGAGGGGAGGCAGGTAGCCTAGTGGTTAGAGGGAGGCAGGTAGCCCTAGTGGTTAGAGGGGAGGCAGGTAGCCTAGTGGTTAGAGGGAGAGCAGGTAGCCTAGTGGTTAGAAGGAGAGGCAAGTAGCCCTAGTGGTTAGAGGGGAGGCAGGTAGCCCTAGTGGTTAGAGGAGAGGCAGGTAGCCTAGTGGTTAGAGGGAGAGCAGGTAGCCTAGTGGTTAGAGGGGAGGCAGGTAGCCTAGTGGTTAGAGGGAGGCAGGTAGCCTAGTGGTTAGAGGGGAGAGGCAGGTAGCCCTAGTGGTTAGAGGAGGGAGCAGGTAGCCCTAGTGGTTAGAGGGAGGCAGGTAGCCTAGTGGTTAGAGGGAGAAGCAGGTAGCCTAGTGGTTAGAGGGAGGCAGGTAGCCTAGTGGTTAGAGGAGAGGCAGGTAGCCTAGTGGTTAGAAGGGGAGGCAGGTAGCCCTAGTGGTTAGAGGGGAGCAGGTAGCCTAGTGGTTAGAGGGGAGGCAGGTAGCCCTAGTGGTTAGAGGAGAGCAGGTAGCCTAGTGGTTAGAGGGAGAGGCAGGTAGCCTAGTGGTTAGAGGGAGAGGCAGGTAGCCTAGTGGTTAGAGGGGAAGCAGGTAGCCTAGTGGTTAGAGAGGGAGGCAGGTAGCCCTAGTGGTTAGAGGGGAGGCAGGTAGCCTAGTGGTTAGAGAGGAGGCAGGTAGCCTAGTGGTTAGAGGGAGAGCAGAGTAGCCCTAGTGGTTAGAGGGAGGCAGGTAGCCTAGTGGTTAGAGGGAGGCAGGTAGCCTAGTGGTTAGAGGGAGAGCAGGTAGCCTAGTGGTTAGAGGGAAGCAGGTAGCCCTAGTGGTTAGAGGAGAGCAGGTAGCCCTAGTGGTTAGAGGAAAGCAAGTAGCCCTAGTGGTTAGAGGGGGGCAGGTAGCCTAGTGGTTAGAGGGAGAGCAGGTAGCCTAGTGGTTAGAGAGGAGAGCAGGTAGCCTAGTGGTTAGAGGGGAGGCAGGTAGCCTAGTGGTTAGAGGGGGAAGCAGGTAGCCCTAGTGGTTAGAGGAGAGCAGGTAGCCCTAGTGGTTAGAGGAGAGCAGGTAGCCCTAGTGGTTAGAGGGAGAGCAGGTAGCCCTAGTGGTTAGAGGGAGGCAGGTAGCCTAGTGGTTAGAGGAGGCAGGTAGCCTAGTGGTTAGAGGAGAGCAGGTAGCCCTAGTGGTTAGAGAGGAGAGCAGGTAGCCCTAGTGGTTAGAAGGAGAGGCAGGTAGCCCTAGTGGTTAGAGGAGAGGCAGGTAGCCTAGTGGTTAGAGGGGAGGCAGAGTAGCCTAGTGGTTAGAGGGGAGGCAGGTAGCCTAGTGGTTAGAGAGGCAGGTAGCCTAGTGGTTAGAGGAGGGCAGGTAGCCTAGTGGTTAGAGGGAGGCAGAGTAGCCCTAGTGGTTAGAGAGGGAGGCAGGTAGCCTAGTGGTTAGAGGGAGCAGGTAGCCTAGTGGTTAGAGGGGAGCAGAGTAGCCCTAGTGGTTAGAGGAGGAGGCAGAGTAGCCTAGTGGTTAGAGAGGAGGCAGAGTAGCCTAGTGGTTAGAGGGAGAGGCAGGTAGCCTAGTGGTTAGAGGAGAGCAGGTAGCCTAGTGGTTAGAAGGGGGGCAGGTAGCCTAGTGGTTAGAGGGGGCAGGTAGCCCTAGTGGTTAGAGGAGGGAGGCAGGTAGCCCTAGTGGTTAGAGGGAGAGCAGGTAGCCCTAGTGGTTAGAGGGGAGAGCAGGTAGCCCTAGTGGTTAGAGGAGGAGGCAGGTAGCCTAGTGGTTAGAGGAGAGCAGGTAGCCCTAGTGGTTAGAGGAGGGCAGGTAGCCTAGTGGTTAGAGGGAGAGCAGAGTAGCCCTAGTGGTTAGAGGGGAGAGCAGGTAGCCTAGTGGTTAGAGGGAGGCAGGTAGCCCTAGTGGTTAGAGGAGGCAGAGTAGCCCTAGTGGTTAGAGGGAGAGCAGGTAGCCCTAGTGGTTAGAGGGAGAGGCAGGTAGCCTAGTGGTTAGAGGGGAGGCAGAGTAGCCTAGTGGTTAGAGAGGAAAGCAGGTAGCCTAGTGGTTAGAGAGGAGAGCAGGTAGCCTAGTGGTTAGAGGAGAGCAGGTAGCCCTAGTGGTTAGAGGGAGGCAGGTAGCCTAGTGGTTAGAGGGGAGGCAGGTAGCCCTAGTGGTTAGAGGGAGGCAGGTAGCCTAGTGGTTAGAGGAGAGCAGGTAGCCCTAGTGGTTAGAGGGAGGCAGGTAGCCCTAGTGGTTAGAGGGAGAGCAGGTAGCCTAGTGGTTAGAGGGGGGCAGGTAGCCTAGTGGTTAGAGGGGAGGCAGGTAGCCTAGTGGTTAGAGGGGAGCAGGTAGCCCTAGTGGTTAGAGGGGAGGCAGGTAGCCTAGTGGTTAGAGAGAGGCAAGTAGCCCTAGTGGTTAGAGGGGAGAGCAGGTAGCCTAGTGGTTAGAGGGAGAGGCAGGTAGCCTAGTGGTTAGAGGGGAGGCAGGTAGCCCTAGTGGTTAGAGGGAGAGCAGGTAGCCTAGTGGTTAGAGGGGGGAGCAGGTAGCCTAGTGGTTAGAGGAGAGCAGGTAGCCCTAGTGGTTAGAGGAGAGGCAGGTAGCCCTAGTGGTTAGAGGGGAGGCAGGTAGCCTAGTGGTTAGAGGGGGGCAGGTAGCCCTAGTGGTTAGAGGAGAGCAGGTAGCCTAGTGGTTAGAGGAGAGCAGGTAGCCTAGTGGTTAGAGGAGAGGCAGGTAGCCTAGTGGTTAGAAGGGGAGGCAGGTAGCCTAGTGGTTAGAGGAGAGCAGGTAGCCTAGTGGTTAGAGGAGAGCAGGTAGCCTAGTGGTTAGAGGGGAGCAGGTAGCCCTAGTGGTTAGAGGGAGAGGCAGGTAGCCTAGTGGTTAGAGGAGAGGCAGGTAGCCCTAGTGGTTAGAGGGAGAGGCAGGTAGCCCTAGTGGTTAGAGGAGAGCAGGTAGCCTAGTGGTTAGAAGGAGGCAGAGTAGCCCTAGTGGTTAGAGGGGAGGCAGGTAGCCTAGTGGTTAGAGGGGGAGGCAGGTAGCCTAGTGGTTAGAGGGGAGGCAGGTAGCCTAGTGGTTAGAGGGAGAGCAGGTAGCCTAGTGGTTAGAGGAGGGAGGCAGGTAGCCCTAGTGGTTAGAGAGAAGCAGAGTAGCCCTAGTGGTTAGAGGGAGGCAGGTAGCCTAGTGGTTAGAGGGAGACAGGTAGCCTAGTGGTTAGAGGGAGAGCAGGTAGCCTAGTGGTTAGAGGGGGGGCAGGTAGCCTAGTGGTTAGAGGGAGGCAGGTAGCCCTAGTGGTTAGAGGGGAGGCAGGTAGCCTAGTGGTTAGAGGAGAGGCAGGTAGCCCTAGTGGTTAGAGGAGAGGCAGGTAGCCCTAGTGGTTAGAGGAGAGCAGGTAGCCTAGTGGTTAGAGAGGAGGCAGGTAGCCTAGTGGTTAGAGGGAGAGCAGGTAGCCCTAGTGGTTAGAGGAGGCAGGTAGCCCTAGTGGTTAGAGGAGGCAGGTAGCCTAGTGGTTAGAGAGGGAGGCAGGTAGCCCTAGTGGTTAGAGGGAGAGGCAGGTAGCCCTAGTGGTTAGAGGAGAGGCAGGTAGCCTAGTGGTTAGAGGGAGAGCAGGTAGCCTAGTGGTTAGAGGGAGAGCAGGTAGCCTAGTGGTTAGAGGGAGGCAGGTAGCCTAGTGGTTAGAGGAGAGCAGAGTAGCCCTAGTGGTTAGAGGGAGGCAGGTAGCCTAGTGGTTAGAGGGAGAGCAGGTAGCCTAGTGGTTAGAGGAGAGCAGAGTAGCCCTAGTGGTTAGAGGGAGAGCAGGTAGCCTAGTGGTTAGAAGGGAGGAGGCAGGTAGCCCTAGTGGTTAGAGGGAGGCAGGTAGCCTAGTGGTTAGAGGAGAGCAGGTAGCCCTAGTGGTTAGAGGGGAGGCAGGTAGCCTAGTGGTTAGAGAGGCAGGTAGCCTAGTGGTTAGAGGAGAGCAGGTAGCCCTAGTGGTTAGAGAGAGAGCAGGTAGCCCTAGTGGTTAGAGGGAGGCAGGTAGCCTAGTGGTTAGAGGGGGCAGGTAGCCCTAGTGGTTAGAGGGGAGGCAGGTAGCCCTAGTGGTTAGAGGGAGGCAGGTAGCCTAGTGGTTAGAGGGGGAGGCAGGTAGCCTAGTGGTTAGAGGAGAGGCAGGTAGCCCTAGTGGTTAGAGGGAGAGCAGGTAGCCTAGTGGTTAGAGGAGGCAGGTAGCCCTAGTGGTTAGAGGGGAGGCAGGTAGCCTAGTGGTTAGAGGAGAGAGCAGGTAGCCTAGTGGTTAGAGGGAGAGGCAGGTAGCCTAGTGGTTAGAGGGGGAGGCAGGTAGCCCTAGTGGTTAGAGGGAGGCAGGTAGCCTAGTGGTTAGAGGGAGGCAGGTAGCCTAGTGGTTAGAGGGAGGCAGGTAGCCTAGTGGTTAGAGGGAGAGCAGGTAGCCTAGTGGTTAGAGGGAGAGCAGGTAGCCCTAGTGGTTAGAGGGGAGAGCAGGTAGCCTAGTGGTTAGAGGAGAGCAGGTAGCCCTAGTGGTTAGAGGGGGAGGCAGGTAGCCTAGTGGTTAGAGGGGAGGCAGGTAGCCTAGTGGTTAGAGGGGAGGCAGGTAGCCCTAGTGGTTAGAGGGGAGGCAGGTAGCCTAGTGGTTAGAGGGGAAGCAGGTAGCCTAGTGGTTAGAGGGAGGCAGGTAGCCCTAGTGGTTAGAGGGGAGGCAGGTAGCCTAGTGGTTAGAGGGGGAGGCAGGTAGCCCTAGTGGTTAGAGGGGAGGCAGGTAGCCTAGTGGTTAGAGGGGAGGCAGGTAGCCCTAGTGGTTAGAGGGAGGCAGGTAGCCCTAGTGGTTAGAGGGGAGGCAGGTAGCCTAGTGGTTAGAGGGGAGAGCAGGTAGCCCTAGTGGTTAGAGGAGAGCAGGTAGCCTAGTGGTTAGAGGGGAGGCAGGTAGCCTAGTGGTTAGAGGGGAGAGCAGGTAGCCTAGTGGTTAGAGGAGGCAGGTAGCCTAGTGGTTAGAGGGAGGCAGGTAGCCCTAGTGGTTAGAGGGGAGGCAGGTAGCCTAGTGGTTAGAGGGGAGGCAGGTAGCCTAGTGGTTAGAGGGAGGCAGGTAGCCTAGTGGTTAGAGGGAGAGCAGGTAGCCCTAGTGGTTAGAGGGGGAGGCAGGTAGCCCTAGTGGTTAGAGGAGAGGCAGGTAGCCTAGTGGTTAGAGGGAGGCAGGTAGCCTAGTGGTTAGAGGGGGGGCAGGTAGCCCTAGTGGTTAGAGGGGAGGCAGGTAGCCCTAGTGGTTAGAGGGAGGCAGGTAGCCTAGTGGTTAGAGGGAGGCAGGTAGCCCTAGTGGTTAGAGGGGAGGCAGGTAGCCTAGTGGTTAGAGGGGAGGCAGGTAGCCCTAGTGGTTAGAGGGGAGGCAGGTAGCCCTAGTGGTTAGAGGGGAGGCAGGTAGCCTAGTGGTTAGAGGGGAGGCAGGTAGCCTAGTGGTTAGAGGGGAGGCAGGTAGCCTAGTGGTTAGAGGGGAGGCAGGTAACCTAGTGGTTAGAGGGGGAGGCAGGTAGCCTAGTGGTTAGAGGGGAGAGCAGGTAGCCCTAGTGGTTAGAGGGGAGCAGGTAGCCCTAGTGGTTAGAGGAGGCAGGTAGCCTAGTGGTTAGAGGGGGGAGGCAGGTAGCCCTAGTGGTTAGAGGGAGGCAGGTAGCCTAGTGGTTAGAGGGGAGGCAGGTAGCCTAGTGGTTAGAGGGAGGCAGGTAGCCTAGTGGTTAGAGGGGAGGCAGGTAGCCTAGTGGTTAGAGGGAGAGCAGGTAGCCCTAGTGGTTAGAGGGGAGGCAGGTAGCCCTAGTGGTTAGAGGGGGCAGGTAGCCTAGTGGTTAGAGGGGGAGCAGGTAGCCCTAGTGGTTAGAGGGGAGGCAGGTAGCCTAGTGGTTAGAGGGAGGCAGGTAGCCTAGTGGTTAGAGGGGGGCAGGTAGCCTAGTGGTTAGAGGGGAGGCAGGTAGCCCTAGTGGTTAGAGGGAGGCAGGTAGCCTAGTGGTTAGAGGGAGAGCAGGTAGCCTAGTGGTTAGAGGGGGCAGGTAGCCTAGTGGTTAGAGGAGGCAGGTAGCCCTAGTGGTTAGAGGGGAGGCAGGTAGCCTAGTGGTTAGAGGGAGGCGGTAGCCTAGTGGTTAGAGGGGAGGCAGGTAGCCTAGTGGTTAGAGGGGAGGCAGGTAGCCCTAGTGGTTAGAGGGGGAGGCAGGTAGCCCTAGTGGTTAGGGGGAGGCGGTAGCCTAGTGGTTAGAGGGGAGGGCAGGTAGCCCTAGTGGTTAGAGGGGGGGCAGGTAGCCCTAGTGGTTAGAGGGGAGGCAGGTAGCCTAGTGGTTAGAGGGAGGCAGGTAGCCCTAGTGGTTAGAGGGGAGGCAGGTAGCCTAGTGGTTAGAGGGGAGGCAGGTAGCCTAGTGGTTAGAGGGGAGGCAGGTAGCCTAGTGGTTAGAGGGAGGCAGGTAGCCAGTGGTTAGAGGGGAGGCAGGTAGCCCTAGTGGTTAGAGGGGAGGCAGGTAGCCTAGTGGTTAGAGGGAGGCAGGTAGCCTAGTGGTTAGAGGGGAGGCAGGTAGCCCTAGTGGTTAGAGGGAGAGCAGGTAGCCTAGTGGTTAGAGGGAGGCAGGTAGCCTAGTGGTTAGAGGAGGGGCAGGTAGCCCTAGTGGTTAGAGGGGGAGGCAGGTAGCCCTAGTGGTTAGAGGGGCAGGTAGCCCTAGTGGTTAGAGGGGAGGGCAGGTAGCCCTAGTGGTTAGAGGGAGGCAGGTAGCCTAGTGGTTAGAGGGAGGCAGGTAGCCCTAGTGGTTAGAGGGGAGGCAGGTAGCCTAGTGGTTAGAGGGGAGAGCAGGTAGCCTAGTGGTTAGAGGGGAGGCAGGTAGCCTAGTGGTTAGAGGGAGAGCAGGTAGCCTAGTGGTTAGAGGAGGCAGGTAGCCTAGTGGTTAGAGGGGAGGCAGGTAGCCCTAGTGGTTAGAGGAGAGCAGGTAGCCTAGTGGTTAGAGGGGAGGCAGGTAGCCCTAGTGGTTAGAGGGGAGGCAGGTAGCCTAGTGGTTAGAGGGGAGGCAGGTAGCCTAGTGGTTAGAGGGGAAGGCAGGTAGCCTAGTGGTTAGAGGGGGAGGCAGGTAGCCTAGTGGTTAGAGGGAGGCAGGTAGCCTAGTGGTTAGAGGGAGGCAGGTGGCCTAGTGGTTAGAGGGAAGGCAGGTAGCCTAGTGGTTAGAGGGGAGGCAGGTAGCCTAGTGGTTAGAGGGGAGGCAGGTAGCCTAGTGGTTAGAGGGGAGAGGCAGGTAGCCTAGTGGTTAGAGGGGAGGCAGGTAGCCTAGTGGTTAGAGGGGGGCAGGTAGCCTAGTGGTTAGGGGGGGGCAGGTAGCCTAGTGGTTAGAGGGAGAGGCAGGTAGCCTAGTGGTTAGAGAGGCAGGTAGCCTAGTGGTTAGAGGGGAGGCAGGTAGCCTAGTGGTTAGAGGGGGGGCAGGTAGCCTAGTGGTTAGAGGGAGGCAGGTAGCCTAGTGGTTAGAGGGGAGGCAGGTAGCCTAGTGGTTAGAGGGGGAGGCAGGTAGCCTAGTGGTTAGAGGGAGGCAGGTAGCCTAGTGGTTAGAGGGGGAGGCAGGTAGCCTAGTGGTTAGAGGGGAGGCAGGTAGCCCTAGTGGTTAGAGGGGAGGCAGGTAGCCTAGTGGTTAGAGGGGGAGGCAGGTAGCCTAGTGGTTAGAGGGGAGGCAGGTAGCCCTAGTGGTTAGAGGGAGGCAGGTAGCCTAGTGGTTAGAGGAGGCAGGTAGCCTAGTGGTTAGAGGGGACAGGTAGCCTAGTGGTTAGAGGGGAGGCAGGTAGCCTAGTGGTTAGAGGGGAGGCAGGTAGCCCTAGTGGTTAGAGGGGAGGCAGGTAGCCTAGTGGTTAGAGGGGAGGCAGGTAGCCTAGTGGTTAGAGGGGGAGGCAGGTAGCCTAGTGGTTAGAGGGGAGGCAGGTAGCCTAGTGGTTAGAGGGAGAGCAGGTAGCCCTAGTGGTTAGAGGGGAGGCAGGTAGCCTAGTGGTTAGAGGGGAGGCAGGTAGCCTAGTGGTTAGAGGGGAGGCAGGTAGCCTAGTGGTTAGAGGGGAGGCAGGTAGCCTAGTGGTTAGAGGGGGAGGCAGGTAGCCTAGTGGTTAGAGGGGAGGCAGGTAGCCCTAGTGGTTAGAGGGGGAGGCAGGTAGCCTAGTGGTTAGAGGGGAGGCAGGTAGCCCTAGTGGTTAGAGGGGGGGCAGGTAGCCTAGTGGTTAGAGGGAGGCAGGTAGCCTAGTGGTTAGAGGGGAGGCAGGTAGCCTAGTGGTTAGAGGGGAGGCAGGTAGCCTAGTGGTTAGAGGGGGAGCAGGTAGCCCTAGTGGTTAGAGGGGGGGCAGGTAGCCCTAGTGGTTAGAGGGGAGGCAGGTAGCCTAGTGGTTAGAGGGGAGGCAGGTAGCCTAGTGGTTAGAGGGGAGGCAGGTAGCCTAGTGGTTAGAGGGAGGGCAGGTAGCCTAGTGGTTAGAGGGGAGAGCAGGTAGCCTAGTGGTTAGAGGGGAGGCGGGTAGCCTAGTGGTTAGAGGGGAGGCAGGTAGCCTAGTGGTTAGAGGGGAGGCAGGTAGCCTAGTGGTTAGAGGGGAGGCAGGTAGCCTAGTGGTTAGAGGGGGGCAGGTAGCCTAGTGGTTAGAGGGGAGGCAGGTAGCCTAGTGGTTAGAGGGGGGGCAGGTAGCCCTAGTGGTTAGAGGGGGGGGCAGGTAGCCTAGTGGTTAGAGGGGAGGGCAGGTAGCCTAGTGGTTAGAGGGGAGGCAGGTAGCCTAGTGGTTAGAGGGAGGCAGGTAGCCTAGTGGTTAGAGGGGAGGCAGGTAGCCTAGTGGTTAGAGGGGGAGGCAGGTAGCCTAGTGGTTAGAGGGAGGCAGGTAGCCTAGTGGTTAGAGGGAGGCAGGTAGCCTAGTGGTTAGAGGGGAGGCAGGTAGCCTGGTGGTTAGAGGGGGAGGCAGGTAGCCCGAGTGGTTAGAGGGGGCAGGTAGCCCTAGTGGTTAGAGGGGAGCAGGTAGCCCTAGTGGTTAGAGGGGAGGCAGGTAGCCTAGTGGTTAGAGGGGAGGCAGGTAGCCTAGTGGTTAGAGGGGAGGCAGGTAGCCTAGTGGTTAGAGGGGGAGGCAGGTAGCCTAGTGGTTAGAGGGGAGGCAGGTAGCCTAGTGGTTAGAGGGGAGGCAGGTAGCCTAGTGGTTAGAGGAGGGCAGGTAGCCCTAGTGGTTAGAGGGGGAGGCAGGTAGCCTAGTGGTTAGAGGGAGGCGGTAGCCTAGTGGTTAGAGGGAGGCAGGTAGCCTTGTGGTTAGAGGGGAAGCAGGTAGCCTAGTGGTTAGAGGGAGGCAGGTAGCCTAGTGGTTAGAGGGGAGGCAGGTAGCCTAGTGGTTAGAGGGGAGGCAGGTAGCCTAGTGGTTAGAGGGGGAGGCAGGTAGCCTAGTGGTTAGAGGGGGGGCAGGTAGCCCTAGTGGTTAGAGGGGGAGGCAGGTAGCCTAGTGGTTAGAGGGGGAGGCGGGTAGCCTAGTGGTTAGAGGGGGGCAGGTAGCCTAGTGGTTAGAGGGGGAGGCAGGTAGCCTAGTGGTTAGAGGGGGCGCCAGTGGTTAGAGGGAGGCAGGTAGCCTAGTGGTTAGGGGGGAGGCAGGTAGCCCTAGTGGTTAGAGGGGGAGCGGGTAGCCTAGTGGTTAGAGGGGAGGCAGGTAGCCTAGTGGTTAGAGGGGGAGGCAGGTAGCCCTAGTGGTTAGAGGGGGAGGCAGGTAGCCTAGTGGTTAGAGGGGGAGGCAGGTAGCCTAGTGGTTAGAGGGGAGGCAGGTAGCCTAGTGGTTAGAGGGGGGCAGGTAGCCTGTGGTTAGAGGGGAGGCAGGTAGCCTAGTGGTTAGAGGGGGAGGCAGGTAGCCTAGTGGTTAGAGGGGGAGGCAGGTAGCCTAGTGGTTAGAGGGGGAGGCAGGTAGCCTAGTGGTTAGAGGGGAGGCAGGTAGCCTAGTGGTTAGAGGGGAGGCAGGTAGCCCTAGTGGTTAGAGGGGGAGGCAGGTAGCCTAGTGGTTAGAGGGGGGGCAGGTAGCCTAGTGGTTAGAGGGGGGCAGGTAGCCTAGTGGTTAGAGGGGAGGCAGGTAGCCTAGTGGTTAGGGGGGGCGGTAGCCTAGTGGTTAGAGGGAGGCAGGTAGCCTAGTGGTTAGAGGGGAGGCAGGTAGCCCTAGTGGTTAGAGGGGAGAGCAGGTAGCCTAGTGGTTAGAGGGGAGGCGGGTAGCCTATGGTTAGAGGGGAGGCAGGTAGCCTAGTGGTTAGAGGGGAGGCAGGTAGCCTAGTGGTTAGAGGGGGAGGCAGGTAGCCCTGGTGGTTAGAGGGAGCAGGTAGCCTAGTGGTTAGAGGGGGAGGCAGGTAGCCTAGTGGTTAGAGGGGAGGCAGGTAGCCTAGTGGTTAGAGGGGAGGCAGGTAGCCTAGTGGTTAGAGGGGAGGCAGGTAGCCCTAGTGGTTAGAGGGGGGCAGGTAGCCTAGTGGTTAGAGGGGAGGCAGGTAGCCTAGTGGTTAGAGGGGAGGCAGGTAGCCTAGTGGTTAGAGGGGAGGCAGGTAGCCTAGTGGTTAGAGGGGGAGGCAGGTAGTAGTGGTTAGAGGGAGGCAGGTAGCCTAGTGGTTAGAGGGGAGGCAGGTAGCCTAGTGGTTAGAGGGGAGGCAGGTAGCCTAGTGGTTAGAGGGGAGGCAGGTAGCCTAGTGGTTAGAGGGAGGCAGGTAGCCTAGTGGTTAGAGGGGGAGGCAGGTAGCCTAGTGGTTAGAGGGAGGCAGGTAGCCTAGTGGTTAGAGGGGAGGCAGGTAGCCTAGTGGTTAGAGGGGGAGGCAGGTAGCCTAGTGGTTAGAGGGGGGCAGGTAGCCTAGTGGTTAGAGGGGAGAGGCAGGTAGCCCTAGTGGTTAGAGGGGGAGGCAGGTAGCCTAGTGGTTGGAGGGGGGCGGTAGCCTGGTGGTTAGAGGGGGGAGGCAGTAGCCTTTGGTTAGAGTGGGAGGCAGGTAGCCTAGTGGTTAGAGGGGAGGCAGGTAGCCTAGTGGTTAGAGGGAGGCAGGTAGCCCTAGTGGTTAGAGGAGAGGCAGGTAGCCTAGTGGTTAGGGGGGAGCAGGTAGCCTAGTGGTTAGAGGGGAGGCAGGTAGCCTAGGTGGTTAGAGGGGAGGCAGGTAGCCTAGTGGTTAGGGGAGGCGGTAGCCTAGTGGTTAGAGGGAGGCAGGTAGCCTAGTGGTTAGAGGGGAGGCAGGTAGCCTTGTGGTTAGAGGGGAGGGCGGGTAGCCTAGTGGTTAGAGGGGGCAGGTAGCCTTGTGGTTAGAGGGGAGGGCAGGTAGCCTAGTGGTTAGGGGGAGGCAGGTAGCCTAGTGGTTAGAGGGGAGGCAGGTAGCCCTAGTGGTTAGAGGGGAGGCAGGTAGCCTAGTGGTTGGAGGGGAGGCAGGTAGCCTAGTGGTTAGAGGGGAGGCGGGTAGCCTAGTGGTTAGAGGGGAGCAGGTAGCCTAGTGGTTAGAGGGAGAGCGGGTGCCTATGGTTGGAGGGGGCAGGTAGCCTAGTGGTTAGAGGGGAGGCAGGTAGCCCTAGTGGTTAGAGGGGACAGGTCCTGTGGTTAGGGGAGGCAGGTAGCCCTAGTGGTTAGAGGGGAGGCAGGTAGCCTAGGTGGTTAGAGGCAGGTAGCCTAGTGGTTGGGGGGGAGGCAGTAGCCTAGTGGTTAGAGGGGGAGGCAGGTAGCCTAGTGGTTAGAGGGGAGGCAGGTAGCCCGAGTGGTTAGAGGAGGCAGGTAGCCTAGTGGTTAGAGGGGGGGCAGGTAGCCTAGTGGTTAGAGGGGAGGCAGGTAGCCTAGTGGTTAGAGGGAGAGGCAGGTAGCCTAGTGGTTAGAGGGGAGCAGGTAGCCTATGGTTAGAGGGGGAGGCAGGTAGCCTAGTGGTTAGAGGGAGGCGGTAGCCTAGTGGTTAGAGGGGAGGCAGGTAGCCCTGGTGGTTAGAGGGAGCGGTAGCCTATGGTTGAGGGAGAGCAGGTAGCCTAGTGGTTAGAGGGAGGCGTGCCTGTGGTTAGAGGGGGGGCAGGTAGCCTAGTGGTTAGAGAGGCAGGTAGCCTAGTGGTTAGAGGGGAGGCAGGTAGCCTAGTGGTTAGAGGGGGGCTAGCCTAGTGGTTAGGGGGAGGCAGGTAGCCTAGTGGTTAGAGGGGGAGGCAGGTAGCCTAGTGGTTAGAGGGGAGGCAGGTAGCCTAGTGGTTAGAGGGGGGCAGGTAGCCTGTGGTTAGAGGGGGAGGCAGGTAGCCCTGTGGTTAGAGGGAGGCAGGTAGCCTGTGGTTAGAGGGGAGGCGGTGGCCTAGTGGTTAGAGGGGGAGGCAGGTAGCCTAGTGGTTGGAGGGGAGGCAGGTGGCCTAGTGGTTAGAGGGGGGCGGTAGCCTAGTGGTTGGGGGGAGGTGCCTAGTGGTTGGGGGAGACGGTACCTGTGGTTAGAGGGGAGGCGGTAGCCTAGTGTTAGGGGGGCGGGTAGCCTGTGGTTAGAGGGGGAGGCGGTAGCCTAGTGTTAGAGGGAGGCAGTAGCCTAGTGTTAGAGGGGGGCAGGTAGCCTGTGGTTGAGGGGGGGCGGTAGCTGGTGGTTAGAGGGGAGGAGTAGCCTGTGGTTAGAGGGGGAGGCGTGGCCTGGTGGTTGAGGGAGGCAGGTAGCTAGTGGTTGGAGGGGAGGCGGGTAGCCTAGTGGTTAGAGGGGAGCAGGTAGCCTAGTGGTTAGAGGGGAGGCAGGTAGCCTAGTGGTTAGAGGGGGGGCGGGTAGCCTAGTGGTTAGAGGGGAGGCAGGTAGCCCTATGGTTAGAGGGGGAGTAGCCTGTGGTTAGGGGGGGCAGGTAGCCTAGTGGTTAGAGGGGGCGGGTGCCTGTTTGGGGGACAGGTAGCCTTGGTTAGAGGGGGAGCAGGTAGCCTGGTGGTTAGAGGGGAGCAGGTAGCCTGTGGTTAGAGGGGAGGCGGTAGCCTGTTTAGAGGGGGAGGCAGGTAGCCTTGGTTAGAGGGGGAGGCGGTAGCCTAGTGGTTAGAGGGGAGGCAGTAGCCTGGTGGTTAGAGGGGAGCAGTAGCCTAGTGGTTAGAGGGGAGGCAGTGCTTGGTTAAGGGGGAGGCGGGTAACCTGTGGTTAGAGGGGCGGGTACCTGTGTTAGAGGGGGAGGCAGTAGCCTGTGGTTAGAGGGGAGGCAGTAGCCTGTGGTTAGAGGGGACGGTAGCCTAGTGGTTAGAGGGGGAGGCAGGTAGCCTAGTGGTTGGAGAGGGAGGCAGGTAGCCTAGTGGTTAGGGGGGGAGGCAGGTAGCCTGTGGTTAGGGGGGCAGTAGCCTAGTGGTTAGGGGGCGGTAGCCTGTGGTTAGAGGGGCAGGTAGTGTGGTTAGAGGAGCGGTAGCCTGGTGGTTAGAGGGAGGCAGGTAGCCTAGTGGTTGGAGGGGAGGCAGGTAGCCTGGTGGTTAGAGGAGGGCAGGTAGCCTATGGTTAGGGGGAGGCAGGTACCTGTGGTTAGAGGGGGGGCAGGTAGCCTAGTGGTTAGAGGGGGGGCGGTAACCTGGTGGTTAGGGGCAGGTAGCCTAGTGGTTAGGGGGAGGCAGGTAGCCTAGTGGTTAGAGGGAGAGGCAGTAGCCCTGTGGTTAGAGGGGCGTAGCCTTGTTAGAGGGGGTGTTAGGGGCAGTAGCCTTTGGTTAGAGGGGAGGCAGGTAGCCTGGTGGTTAGAGGGGGGAGGCGGGTAGCCTAGTGGTTAGAGGGGGAGGCGGGTAGCCTAGTGGTTGAGGGGAGGCAGGTAGCCTAGTGTTAAGAGCCGGGTCGCCTGTGGTTAGAGGGGAGGCAGGTAGCCCTAGTGGTTAGAGAGCGGTAGCCTAGTGGTTAGAGGGGGAGGCGGTAGCCTAGTGGTTAGGGGGGGGCGGGTAGCCTAGTGGTTAGAGGGGGGGCAGGTAGCCTAGTGGTTGGAGGGGGAGGCGTCCTAGTGGTTGGAGGGAGGCAGGTAGCCTTGTGGTTAGAGGGGAGGCAGGTAGCCTGTGGTTAGAGGGGGGCGGTAGCCCTGTGGTTAGGGAGGGCGGGTACCTATGGTTAGAGGGGAGGCAGGTAGCTGTGGTTAGAGGGGGAGGCAGTAGCCTGTGGTTAGAGGGGAGGCCGGTAGCCTAGTGGTTGGGGGGGAGGGGTAGCCCTGGTGGTTAGAGGGGGAGCAGGTAGCCTGTGGTTAGAGGGGACAGGTAGCCTAGTGGTTAGAGGGAGCAGGTGCCTAGTGGTTAGAGGGGTAGCCTGGTGGTTAGAGGGAGCAGGTACCTAGTGGTTAGAGGGGGCGGTAGCCTAGTGGTTAGAGGGGAGCTGGTACTGTGGTTAGGGAGGCGGTAGCCTAGTGGTTAGAGGGGGGCGGTAGCCTAGTGGTTGGGGAGGCAGGTAGCCTAGTGGTTAGGGGGAGCGGTACCTGTGGTTAGAGGGGTTACCTAGTGGTTAGAGGGGAGGCGGTAGCCTAGTGGTTAGAGGGGGGCGGGTAGCCTAGTGGTTAGAGGGGGAGGCAGGTAGCCTGTGTTAGAGGGGAGGCAGTAGCCTAGTGGTTAGAGGGGAGGCAGGTAGCCTAGTGGTTAGAGGGGGGGCAGGTAGCCCTGTGGTTAGAGGGGGAGCGGGGTAGCCTGTGGTTAGAGGGGAGGCAGGTAGCCTAGTGGTTGGGGTGGGGGAGGCGGTAGCCTAGTGGTTAGAGGGAGAGGCAGGTAGCCTAGTGGTTAGAGGGGGGGCAGGTAGCCTAGTGGTTAGAGGGGGGGCAGTAGCCTAGTGGTTAGAGGGGGCAGGTAGCCTAGTGGTTAGAGGGGAGGCAGGTAGCCCTAGTGGTTAGAGGGGAGGCAGGTAGCCTAGTGGTTAGAGGGGGGGCAGGTAGCCTAGTGGTTAGAGGGGAGGCAGGTAGCCCTAGTGGTTAGAGGGGAGGCAGGTAGCCTAGTGGTTGGAGGGGGAGGCAGGTAGCCTAGTGGTTAGAGGGGAGGCAGGTAGCCTAGTGGTTAGAGGGGAGGCAGGTAGCCTAGTGGTTAGAGGGGAGGCAGAGTAGCCTAGTGGTTAGAGGGGAGGCGGTAGCCTAGTGGTTAGAGGGGAGGCAGGTAGCCTGATGGTTAGAGGGGAGAGCAGGTAGCCTAGTGGTTAGAGGGGAGGGCAGGTAGCCTAGTGGTTGGAGGGGGAGGCAGGTAGCCTAGTGGTTAGAGGGGAGGCGGTAGCCTAGTGGTTAGAGGGGGGGCAGGTAGCCTGTGTTAGAGGGGAGGCGGGTGCCTAGTGGTTAGGGGGGAGGCGAGTAGCCTGGTGTTAGAGAGGCAGGTCCTTGTTAGAGGGAGGCAGGTAGCCTGTGGTTAGAGGGGGGGCAGGTGCCTGGTGGTTAGAGGGGGGGGCAGGTAGCCTAGTGGTTAGAGGGGAGGCGGTAGCCTAGTGGTTAGAGGGGGAGTCAGGTAGCCTAGTGGTTAGAGGGGAGGCAGGTAGCCTAGTGGTTAGAGGGGAGGCAGGTAGCCTAGTGGTTAGAGGAGGCAGGTAGCCTAGTGGTTAGAGGGGGCAGGTAGCCCTAGTGGTTAGAGGGGGGGCCGGTAGCCCTAGTGGTTAGAGGGAGAGCGGGTAGCCTAGTGGTTAGAGGGGGAGGCATGTAGCCTAGTGGTTAGAGGGGGAGGCAGGTAGCCTAGTGGTTAGAGGGGAGAGGCAGGTTGCCTAGTGGTTAGAGGGGGAAGCAGGTAGCCTAGTGGTTAGAGGGGAGAGGCAGGTAGCCTAGTGGTTAGAGTGGGGAGGCAGGTAGCCTAGTGGTTAGAGGGGGAGGCAGGTAGCCCTAGTGGTTAGAGGGGGAGGCAGGTAGCCTAGTGGTTAGAGGGGGGAGGCAGGTAGCCTAGTGGTTAGAGGGGGAGGCAGGTAGCCTAGTGGTTAGAGGGGGGAGGCAGGTAGCCTAGTGGTTAGAGGGGGGAGGCAGGTAGCCTAGTGGTTAGAGGGAGGCAGGTAGCCTAGTGGTTAGGGGGGGAGGCAGGTAGCCTAGTGGTTAGAGGGGGAGGCAGGTAGCCTAGTGGTTAGAGGGGCGGCAGGTAGCCTAGTGGTTAGAGGGGAGAGGCAAGTAGCCTAGTGGTTAGAGTGGGGGAGGCAGGTAGCCTAGTGGTTACAGGGGGTGGCAGGTAGCCTAGTGGTTAGAGGGGGAGGCAGGTAGCCTGGTGGTTAGAGGGGGAGGCAGGTAGCCTAGTGGTTAGAGGGGAGGCAGGTAGCCTAGTGGTTAGAGGGGGGAGTCAGGTAGCCTAGTGGTTAGAGTGTGAGGCAGGTAGCCTAGTGGTTAGAGGGGGGCAGGTGGCCTAATGGTTAGGGGGGGCAGGTAGCCTGGTGGTTAGAGGGGAGGCAGGTAGCCTAGTGGTTAGAGGGGGGGAGTCAGGTAGCCCTAGTGGTTAGAGGGGGAGGCAGGTAGCCTAGTGGTTAGAGGGGGAGGCGGAGTAGCCTAATGGTTAGAGGGGAGGCAGGTAGCCTAGTGGTTAGAGGGGGAGGCAGGTAGCCAAGTGGTTAGAGGGGGAGGCTGGTAGCCTAGTGGTTAGAGGGGAGGCGGGTAGCCTAGTGGTTAGAGGGGGGAGGCATGTAGCCTAGTGGTTAGAGGGGAGGCAGGTAGCCTAGTGGTTAGAGGGGGAGGCAGGTTGCCTAGTGGTTAGAGGGGGGGCAGGTAGCCTAGTGGTTAGAGGGGAGAGGCAGGTAGCCTAGTGGTTAGAGTGGGGGAGGCAGGTAGCCCTAGTGGTTAGAGGGGGAGGCAGGTAGCCCTAGTGGTTAGAGGGGGAGGCAGGTAGCCTAGTGGTTAGAGGGGGGGCAGGTAGCCTAGTGGTTAGAGGGGGAGGCGGTAGCCTAGTGGTTAGGGGTGGAGGCAGGTAGCCCTAGTGGTTAGAGGGGGAGGCAGGTAGCCTAGTGGTTAGAGTGGGAGGCAGGTCGCCTAGTGGTTAGAGGGGGAGGCAGGTAGCCTAGTGGTTAGAGGGGGAGGCAGGTAGCCTAGTGGTTAGAGGGGGCGGCAGGTAGCCTAATGGTTAGGGGAGAGGCAGGTAGCCTAGTGTTTAGAGGGGGAGGCAGGTAGCCAAGTGGTTAGAGGGGTGAGGCAGGTAGCCTAGTGGTTAGAGGGGGCAGGTAGCCTAGTGGTTAGAGGGGGGAGGCATGTAGCCTAGTGGTTAGAGGAGAGCAGCTAGCCTAGTGGTTAGAGGGGGAGTCAGGTAGCCTAGTGGTTAGAGTGGGAGGCAGGTAGCCCTAGTGGTTAGAGGGGGAGGCAGGAAGCCTAGTGGTTAGAGGGGGGAGGCAGGTAGCCTAGTGGTTAGAGGGGGGAGGCAGGTAGCCCTAGTGGTTAGAGGGGGAGGCGGGTAGCCTAATGGTTAGAGGGGAAGGCAGGTAGCCTAGTGGTTAGAGAGTGGGAAGGCAGGTAGCCTAGTGGTTAGAGGTGAGGCTGGTCGCCTAGTGGTTAGAGGGGGAGGCGGGTAGCCCTAGTGGTTAGAGGGGGCGGCAGGTAGCCTAGTGGTTAGAGGGGGAGGCACGAAGTAGCCTAGTGGTTAGAGTGGGGGGCAGGCAGCCTAGTGGTTACAGGGGTGGCGGTGGCCTAGTGGTTAGAGGGGGAGGCAGGTAGCCTAGTGGTTAGAGGGGGAGGGCAGGTAGCCTAGTGGTTAGGGGGGAGGCAGGTAGACTAGTGGTTAGAGGGGGGAGTCAGGTAGCCTAGTGGTTAGAGTGTAGAGGCAGGTAGCCTAGTGGTTAGAGGGGGGGGCAGGTAGCCTAGTGGTTAGGGGGGAGGCAGGTAGCCCTAGTGTTTAGAGGGGGGCAGGTAGCCTAGTGGTTAGAGGGGAGGCAGGTAGCCTAGTGGTTAGAGGGGAGGCAGGTAGCCTAGTGTTTAGAAGGGGGAGGCATGTAGCCTAGTGGTTAGAGGGGGGAAGCAGCTAGCCTGTGGTTAGAGGGGAGTCAGGTAGCCTAGTGGTTAGAGTGGGGGGCAGGTAGCCTAGTGGTTAGAGGGGAAGGCAGGAAGCCTAGTGGTTAGAGGGGAGGCAGGTAGCCTAGTGGTTAGAGGGGGGAGTCAGGTAGCCTAGTGGTTAGAGGGGGAGGCAGGTAGCCTAGTGGTTAGAGGGGGAGGCAGTAGCCTAGTGGTTAGAGGGGGAGGCAGGTAGCCTAGTGGTTAGAGGGGGAGGCAGGTAGCCTAGTGGTTAGAGGGTGAGGCAGGTAGCCTAGTGGTTGAGGGGCGGGTAGCCTAGTGGTTAGAAGGGGGAGGCATGTAGCCTAGTGGTTAGAGGGGAGGCAGGTAGCCTAGTGGTTAGAGGGGAGAGGCAGGTTGCCTAGTGGTTAGAGGGGGGGCAGGTAGCCTAGTGGTTAGAGGGAGAGGCAGGTAGCCTAGTGGTTAGAGTGGGAGGCAGGTAGCCTAGTGGTTAGAGGGGAGGCAGGTAGCCTAGTGGTTAGAGGGGGAGGCAGGTAGCCTAGTGGTTAGAGGGGGAGGCAGGTAGCCTAGTGGTTAGAGGGGGAGGCAGGTAGCCTAGTGGTTAGAGGGGAGGCAGGTAGCCTAGTGGTTAGAGGGGGGAGGCAGGTAGCCTAGTGGTTAGAGGTGGGAGGCAGGTCGCCCTAGTGGTTAGAGGGGGGGGCAGGTAGCCTAGTGGTTAGAGGGGAGGCAGGTAGCCTAGTGGTTAGTGGGGGCGGCAGGTAGCCTAGTGGTTAGAGGGGAGAGGCAAGTAGCCTAGTGGTTAGAGTGGGGGAGGCGGCAGCCTAGTGGTTACAGGGGGTGGCAGGTAGCCTAGTGGTTAGAGGGGGGGCAGGTAGCCTAGTGGTTAGGGGGGCAGGTAGCCTAGTGGTTAGAGGGGAGGCAGGTAGACTAGTGGTTAGGGGGGAGTCAGGTAGCCTAGTGGTTAGAGTGTGGAGGCAGGTAGCCTAGTGGTTAGAGGGGAGGCAGGTAGCCTAATGGTTAGGGGGGAGGCAGGTAGCCTAGTGTTTAGAGGGGGGCAGGTAGCCAAGTGGTTAGAGGGGGAGGCAGGTAGCCCTAGTGGTTAGAGGGGAGGCGGTAGCCTAGTGGTTAGAGGGGGAGGCATGTAGCCTAGTGGTTAGAGGGGAGTCAGGTAGCCTAGTGGTTAGAGTGGGGGGAGGCAGGTAGCCTAGTGGTTAGAGGGGGAAGGCAGGTAGCCTAATGGTTAGAGGGAGTGCGGTAGCCTAGTGTTTAGAGGTGGGGGCAGGTAGCCCTAGTTGTTAGAGGGGGGGAGCAGGTAGCCTAGTGGTTAGAGGGGGGCTGGTAGCCTAGTGGTTAGGGGGTGAGGCATAGACTAGTGGTTAGGGGGAGGCAGGAAGCCTAGTGGTTAGGGGGGAGGCAGGTAGCCTATTGGTTAGAGGGGGAAGCAGGTAGGATAGTGGTTAGAGGTGGGAGGCAGGTAGCCTAGTGGTTAGAGGGGGGGGCAGGTACCTAGTGGTTAGAGGGGAGGCGGGTAGCCTAGTGGTTAAGGCGGAGGCATGTATCCTAGTGGTTAGAGGGGAGGCAGGTAGTCTAGTGGTTAGAGGGAGAGGCAGGTAGCCTAGTGGTTAGAGGGGGGGCAGGTAGCCTAGTGGTTAGAGGGGAGAGGCAGGTAGCCTAGTGGTTAGAGTGGGGAGGCAGGTAGCCTAGGGTTAGAGGGGGGCAGGTAGCCTAGTGGTTAGAGGGGGCGGGTGGCCTAGTGGTTAGAGGGGGAGGCAGGTAGCCTCGTGGTTAGAGGGGGAGGTGGGTAGCCTAGTGGTTAGAGGGGGGAGGCAGGTAGCCTAGTGGTTAGAGGGGGGAGGCAGGTAGCCTAGTGGTTAGAGGTGGGGGCGGTAGCCTAGTGGTTAGAAGGGAGGCTGTAGCCTAGTGGTTAGAGGGGGAGGCAGGTAGACTAGTGGTTAGAGGGGAGAGGCAGGTAGCCTAGTGGTTAGAGGGGAGGCAGGTAGCCTAGTGTTAGAGGGGAGGGCAGGTAGCCCTAGTGGTTAGAGTGGGGGAGGCAGGTAGCCCTAGTGGTTAGAGGGGGGAGGCAGGTAGCCTAGTGGTTAGAGGGGGGGCAGGTAGCCTAGAGGTTAGAGGGGGAGGCAGGTAGCCTAGTGGTTAGAGGGGGGAGGCAGGTAGCCTAGTGGTTAGAGGGGGAGGCAGGTAGCCTGGATTGGTTAGAGGGGGTAAGCAGGTAGGCTAGTGGTTAGAGGTGGGAGGCAGGTAGCCTAGTTGTTAGAGGGGGAGGCAGGTAGCCTAGTGGTTAGAGAGGGGGCAGGCTAGCCTAGTGGTTAGAGGGGAGGCATGTAGCCTGTGGTTAGAGGGGGGGCAGGTGGTCTAGTGGTTAGAGGGGAGAGGCAGGTAGCCTAGTGGTTAGAGGGGGTCAGGTAGCCTAGTGGTTAGAGTGGGAGGCAGGTAGCCTAGTGGTTAGAGTGGGGAGGCAGGTAGCCTAGTGGTTAGAGGGGGCGTAGCCTAGTTTTTTGAGGGGGAGGCAGGTAGCCTAGTGGTTAGAGGGGGAGGCAGGTAGACTCGTGGTTAGGGGGAGGCAGGTAGCCTAGTGGTTAGAGGGGAGGCAGGTAGCCTAGTGGTTAGAGGGGGAGGGCAGGTGGCCTAGTGGTTAGAGGGGGAGGCAGGTAGCCTAGTTGTTAGAGGGGAGGCAGGTAGCCTAGTGGTTAGAGGGGGAGGCAGGTAGCCTAGTGGTTAGAGGTGGGGGCAGGTAGCCTAGTGGTTAGAGGTGGGAGGCAGGTAGCCTAGTGGTTAGAGGGGGGAAGCAGATAGTTTAGTGGTTAGGGGGGAGGCAGGTAGCTAGTGGTTAGACGGGGAGGCAGGTAGCCTAGTGGTTAGAGGGGGAGGCAGGTAGCCTAGTGGTTAGAGGGGGAGGCAGGTAGCCTAGTGGTTAGAGTGGAGAGGCAAGTAGCCTAGTGGTTAGAGTGGGGAAGGCAGGTAGCCTAGTGGTTAGAGGGGGGAGGCAGGTAGCCTAGTGGTTAGAGGGGGGGCAGGTAGCCTAGTGGTTAGAGCGGGAGGCAGGTAGCCCTAGTGGTTAGAGGGGGGAGGCAGGTAGACTAGTGGTTAGAGGGGGGGTCAGGTAGCCTAGTGGTTAGAGTGTGGAGGCAGGTAGCCTATGGTTAGGGGGGGGAGGCAGGTATCCTAATGGTTAAGGGGGAGAGGCAGGTAGCCTAGTGTTTAGAGGGGGAGGCAGGTAGCCAAGTGGTTAGAGGGTGAGGCAGGTAGCCTAGTGGTTA
The DNA here is from genome assembly GCF_905237065.1 of Salmo salar. Taxonomy (NCBI): domain Eukaryota; kingdom Metazoa; phylum Chordata; class Actinopteri; order Salmoniformes; family Salmonidae; genus Salmo; species Salmo salar. Next base: position 57,615,443 of record NC_059451.1, on the reverse strand, counting down.
GAGGGGCGGGTAGCCTAGTGGTTAGAAGGGGAGGCATGTAGCCCTGTGGTTAGAGGGGGAGGCAGGTAGCCTAGTGGTTAGAGGGGAGAGGCAGGTAGCCTAGTGGTTAGAGGGGAGGCAGGTAGCCTAGTGGTTAGAGAAGGGGAGGAAGGTAACCTAGTGGTTAGAGGGAGAGGCAGGTAGCCTAGTGGTTAGAGGGGGGAGGCAGGTAGCCTAGTGGTTAGAGGGGAGGCGGGTAGCCTAGTGGTTAGAAGGGGAGGCATGTAGCCTAGTGGTTAGAGGGGGAGGCAGGTAGCCTAGTGGTTAGAGGGAGAGGCAGGTAGCCCTAGTGGTTAGAGGGGGGAGGCAGGTAGCCCTAGTGGTTAGAGGGGAGGCAGGTAGCCTAGTGGTTAGAAGGGGAGGCATGTCGCCTAGTGGTTAGAGGGGGAGGCAGGTAGCCTAGTGGTTAGAGGGGAGAGGCAGGTAGCCTAGTGGTTAGAGTTGGGAGGCAGGTAGCCTAGTGGTTAGAGGGGGAGGCAGGTAGCCCTAGTGCTTAGAGGGGGAGGCAGGTAGCCTAGTGGTTAGAGGGGGAGGCAGGAAGACTAGTGGTTAGAGGGGAGGCAGGTAGCCTAGTGGTTAGAGGGGGAGTCAGGTAGCCCTAGTGGTTAAAGGGGAGGCAGGTAGCCTAGTGGTTAGAGGGGGGAGGCAGTAGCCTAATGGTTAGAGGGGAGAGGCAGGTAGCCTAGTGGTTAGAGGGGGGAGGCAGGTAGCCCTAGTGGTTAGAGGGGGAGGCAGGTAGCCTAGTGGTTAGAGGTGGGAGGCAGGTGGCCTAGTTGTTAGAGGGGAGGCAGGTAGCCTAGTGGTTAGAGGGGAGGCAGGTAGCCCTAGTGGTTAGAGGTGGGAGGCAGGTAGCCTAGTGGTTAGAGGTGGGAGGCAGGTAGCCTAGTGGTTAGAGGGGGGAAGCAGATAGTTTAGTGGTTAGAGGGGGAGGCAGGTAGCCTAGTGGTTAGGACGGAGAGGCAGGTAGCCTAGTGGTTAGAGGGGAGAGGCAGGTAGCCTAGTGGTTAGAGGGGAGGCAGGTAGCCTAGTGGTTAGAGTGGAGAGGCAAGTAGCCTAGTGGTTAGAGTGGGGGAGGCAGGTAGCCTAGTGGTTAGAGGGGGGAGCAGGTAGCCTAGTGGTTAGAGGGGGGAGGCAGGTAGCCTAGTGGTTAGAGCGGGGAGGCAGGTAGCCTAGTGGTTAGAGGGGGGAGGCAGGTAGACTAGTGGTTAGAGGGGGGAGTCAGGTAGCCTAGTGGTTAGAGTGTGGAGGCAGGTAGCCTAGTGGTTAGAGGGGGGAGGCAGGTATCCTAATGGTTAAGGGGGAGAGGCAGGTAGCCTAGTGTTTAGAGGGGGGAGGCAGGTAGCCAAGTGGTTAGAGGGTTGAGGCAGGTAGCCTAGTGGTTAGAGGGGGAGGCGGGTAGCCTAGTGGTTAGAAGGGGGAGGCATGTAGCCCTGTGGTTAGAGGGGGGAGGCAGGTAGCCTAGTGGTTAGAGGGGAGAGGCAGGTAGCCTAGTGGTTAGAGGGGGGAGGCAGGTAGCCTAGTGGTTAGAGGCGGGAGGAAGGTAACCTAGTGGTTAGAGGGGAGAGGCAGGTAGCCTAGTGGTTAGAGGGGGAGGCAGGTAGCCCTAGTGGTTAGAGGGGGGAGGCGGGTAGCCTAGTGGTTAGAAGGGGGAGGCATGTAGCCTAGTGGTTAGAGGGGGAGGCAGGTAGCCTAGTGGTTAGAGGGGAGAGGCAGGTAGCCTAGTGGTTAGAGGGGGGAGGCAGGTAGCCTACTGGTTAGAGGGGGAGGCAGGTAGCCTAGTGGTTAGAAGGGGGAGGCATGTCGCCTAGTGGTTAGAGGCGGGAGGCAGGTAGCCTAGTGGTTAGAGGGGAGAGGCAGGTAGCCTAGTGGTTAGAGTTGGGGAGGCAGGTAGCCTAGTGGTTAGAGGGGGGAGGCAGGTAGCCTAGTGCTTAGAGGGGGAGGCAGGTAGCCCTAGTGGTTAGAGGGGGAGGCAGGAAGACTAGTGGTTAGAGGGGGGAGGCAGGTAGGCTAGTGGTTAGAGGGGGAGTCAGGTAGCCCTAGTGGTTAGAGGGGGAGGCAGGTAGCCCTAGTGGTTAGAGGGGGAGGCGAGTAGCCTAATGGTTAGAGGAGAGGCAGGTAGCCTAGTGGTTAGAGGGGGGAGGCAGGTAGCCAAGTCGTTAGAGGGGTGAGGCTGGTAGCCTAGTGGTTAGAGGGGAGGCGGGTAGCCTAGTGGTTAGAAGGGGGGAGGCATGTAGCCTAGTGGTTAGAGGGGGGAGGCAGGTAGCCTAGTGGTTAGAGGGGAGAGGCAGGTTGCCTAGTGGTTAGAGGGGGGGCAGGTAGCCTAGTGGTTAGAGGGGAGAGGCAGGTAGCCTAGTGGTTAGAGTGGGGGAGGCAGGTAGCCTAGTGGTTAGAGGGGGAGGCAGGTAGCCTAGTGGTTAGAGGGGGAGGCAGGTAGCCTAGTGGTTAGAGGGGGAGGCAGGTAGACTAGTGGTTAGAGGGGGGAGGCAGGTAGCCTAGTGGTTAGAGGGGGGAGGCAGGTAGCCTAGTGGTTAGAGGGGGAGGCAGGTAGCCTAGTGGTTAGAGGTGGGAGGCAGGTAGCCTAGTGGTTAGAGGGGGGAGGCAGGTAGCCTAGTGGTTAGAGGGGGGAGGCAGGTAGCCTAGTGGTTAGAGGGGGGCGGCAGGTAGCCTAGTGGTTAGAGGGGAGAGGCAAGTAGCCTAGTGGTTAGAGTGGGGGAGGCAGGTAGCCTAGTGGTTAGATGGGGATGGCAGGTAACCTAGTGGTTAGAGGGGGAGGCAGGTAGCCTAGTGGTTAGAGAGGGGAGGCAGGTAGCCCTAGTGGTTAGAGGGGGAGGCAGGTAGACTAGTGGTTAGAGGGGGAGGCAGGTAGCCTAGTGGTTAGAGGGGGGAGGCGGGTAGCCCAGTGGTTAGAAGGGGGAGGCATGTAGCATAGTGGTTAGAGGGGGAGGCAGGTAGCCCTAGTGGTTAGAGGGGAGAGGCAGGTAGCCCAGTGGTTAGAGGGGGAGGCAGGTAGCCTAGTGGTTAGAGGGGGAGGCAGGTAGCCTAGTGGTTAGAAGGGGGAGGCATGTCGCCAGTGGTTAGAGGTGGGAGGCAGGTAGCCTAGTGGTTAGAGGGGAGAGGCAGGTAGCCTAGTGGTTAGAGTTGGGGAGGCAGGTAGCCCTAGTGGTTAGGAGGGGGGAGGCAGGTAGCCCTAGTGCTTAGACGGGGAGGCAGGTAGCCTAGTGGTTAGAGGGGGGAGGCAGGAAGACTAGTGGTTAGAGGGGGAGGCAGGTAGGCTAGTGGTTAGAGGGGGAGTCAGGTAGCCTAGTGGTTAGAGGGGGGAGGCAGGTAGCCTAGTGGTTAGAGGGGGAGGCGAGTAGCCTAATGATTAGAGGGGAGAGGCATGTAGCCTAGTGGTTAGAGGGGGAGGCAGGTAGCCAAGTCGTTAGAGGGGTGAGGCTGGTAGCCTAGTGGTTAGAGGGGGAGGCGGGTAGCCTAGTGGTTAGAAGGGGGAGGCATGTAGCCTAGTGGTTAGAGGGGGGAGGCAGGAAGCCTAGTGGTTAGAGGGGAGAGGCAGGTTGCCTAGTGGTTAGAGGGGGGGGCAGGTAGCCTAGTGGTTAGAGGGGAGAGGCAGGTAGCCTAGTGGTTAGAGTGGGGGAGGCAGGTAGCCTAGTGGTTAGAGGGGGAGGCAGGTAGCCTAGTGGTTAGAGGGGGAGGCAGGTAGCCCAGTGGTTAGAGGGGGAGGCAGGTAGACTAGTGGTTAGAGGGGGCGGCAGGTAGCCTAGTGGTTAGAGGGGAGAGGCAAGTAGCCTAGTGGTTAGAGGGGGGAGGCAGGTAGCCTAGTGGTTAGAGGGGGGAGGCAGGTAGCCTAGTGGTTAGAGGGGGGAGGCAGGTAGCCTAGTGGTTAGAGGTGGGAGGCAGGTAGCCTAGTGGTTAGAGGGGGGAGGCAGGTAGCCCTAGTGGTTAGAGGGGGAGGCAGGTAGCCTAGTGGTTAGAGGAGGGAGGCAGGTAGCCCTAGTGGTTAGAGGGGGGAGGCAGGTAGGCTAGTGGTTAGAGGTGGGAGGCAGGTAGCCTAGTGGTTAGAGGGGGGAGGCAGGTAGCCTAGTGGTTAGAGGGGGAGGCAGGTAGCCTAGTGGTTAGAGGGGGAAGGCAGGTAGCCCTAGTGGTTAGAGAGGGAGGCAGGTAGCCTAGTGGTTAGAGGGGGAGGCAGGTAGCCTAGTGGTTAGAGGGGGGAGGCAGGTAGGCTAGTGGTTAGAGGTGGGAGGCAGGTAGCCTAGTGGTTAGAGGGGGGAGGCAGGTAGCCTAGTGGTTAGAGGGGGGAGGCGGGTAGCCTAGTGGTTAGAAGGCGGAGGCATGTAGCCTAGTGGTTAGAGGGGGGAGGCAGGTAGCCTAGTGGTTAGAGGGGAGGCAGGTAGCCCTAGTGGTTAGACGGGGGGGCAGGTAGCCTAGTGGTTAGACGGGGGGGGCAGGTAGCCTAGTTGTTAGAGGGGGAGGCAGGTAGCCTAGTGGTTAGAGGGGGGAGGCAGGTAGCCTAGTGGTTAGAGGGGGGAGTCAGGTAGCCTAGTGGTTAGAGTGGGGAGGCAGGTAGCCTAGTGTTTAGAGGCGGGAGGCAGGTAGCCTAATGGTTAGAGGGGAGATGCAGGTAGCCTAGTGTTTAGAGGGGGGGAGGCAGGTAGCCAAGTGGTTAGAGGGGTGAGGCAGGTAGCCTAGTGGTTAGAGGGGGAGGCGGGTAGCCTAGTGGTTAGAAGGGGAGGCATGTAGCCTAGTGGTTAGAGGGGGAGGCAGGTAGACTAGTGGTTAGAGGGAGAGGCAGGTAGCCTAGTGGTTTGGGGGGGGGGCAGGTAGCCTAGTGGTTAGAGGGGAGAGGCAGGTAGCCTAGTGGTTAGAGTGGGGAGGCAGGTAGCCTAGTGGTTAGAGGGTGAGTCAGGTAGCCTAGTGGTTAGAGGGGGGAGGCAGGTAGCCTAATGGTTAGAGGGGGAAGGCAGGTAGCCTAGTGGTTAGAGGGGGGAGGCAGGTAGGCTAGTGGTTAGAGGGGGGAGGCAGGTAGACTAGTGGTTAGAGGGGGGAGGCAGGTAGCCTAGTGGTTAGAGGGGGGAGGCGGGTAGCCTAGTGGTTAGAAGGGGGAGGCATGTAGCCTAGTGGTTAGAGGGGGGAGGCAGGTAGACTAGTGGTTAGAGGGGAGAGGCAGGTAGCCTAGTGGTTAGAGGGGGAGGCAGGTAGCCTAGTGGTTAGAGGGGAGAGGCAGGTAGCCTAGTGGTTAGAGTGGGGGAGGCAGGTAGCCTAGTGGTTAGAGGGGGGAGGCAGGTAGCCTAGTGGTTAGAGGGGGGAGGCAGGTAGCCTAGTGGTTAGAGGGGGAGGCAGGTAGCCTAGTGGTTAGAGGGGGGAGGCAGGTAGACTAGTGGTTAGAGGGGGGAGGCAGGTAGCCTAGTGGTTAGAGGGGGAGGCAGGTAGCCCTAGTGGTTAGATGGGGGAGGCACGTAGCCTACTGGTTAGAGGGGAGGCAGGTAGCCTCGTGGTTAGAGGGGAGAGGCAGGTAGCCTAGTGGTTAGAGGGGGAGGCAGGTAGCCTAGTGGTTAGAGGGGAGAGGCAGGTAGCCTAGTGGTTAGAGTGGGGGAGGCAGGTAGCCTAGTGGTCAGAGGGGGGAGGCAGGTAGCCTAGTGGTTAGAGGTGGGAGGCAGGTAGCCTAGTGGTTAGAGGGGGGAGGCAGGTAGCCTAGTGGTTAGAGGGGGAGGCAGGTAGCCTTGTGGTTAGAGGGGGAGGCAGGTAGCCTAGTGGTTAGAGGTGGGAGGCAGGTAGCCTAGTGGTTAGAGGGGGGAGGCAGGTAGCCTAGTGGTTAGAGGGGGGAGGCAGGTAGCCTAGTGGTTAGAGGGGGGAGGCATGTAGCCTAGTGGTTAGAGGGGGGAGACAGGTAGCCTAGTGGTTAGAGGGGGGAGGCTGGTAGCCTAGTCAGAGAGACACTCAGTCAGAGAGAGACTCAGTCAGAGAGACACTCAGTCAGAGAGAGAGAGAGTGTGTGTGTGTGTGTGTGTGTGTGTGTGTGTGTGTGTGTGTGTGTGTGTGTGTGTGTGTGTGTGTGTGTGTGTGTGTGTGTGTGTGTGTACCATTCTACAGCAGTTCCTGTGGATACAGTAAACAGGGGAGGGAGTTGGATTCAGTGTCATGAGTGTGTTGCTCCCCAAAGCACTTCCATGTTAATGAGACCATGAGCACCACTTCCACTTTAATGAGACCATGAGCAGCACTTTTATGTTAATGACACCATGAGCAGCACTTCCGTGTCCATCAGAGCATGAGCAGCACTTCCACGTTAATGAGACCATGAGCAGCACTTCCAAGGTAATGAGACCATGTGCAGCACTTCCATGTTAATGAGACCATGAGCAGCACTTCCATGTTAATGAGACTATGAGCAGCACTTCCATGTTAATGAGACCATGCGCAGCACTTCCATGTTAATGAGACCATGAGCAGCACTTCCATGTTAATGAAACCATGAGCAGCACTTCCGTGTCCATCAGACCATGAGCAGCATTTCCATGTTAATGAGACCATGAGCAGCACTTCCATGTTAATGAGACCATGAGCAGCACTTCCATGTTAATGAGACCATGAGCAGCACTTCCATGTTAATGAGACCATGAGCAGCACTTCCATGTTAATGAGA
>NC_059451.1:57083764-57233764 GCF_905237065.1 Salmo salar | reverse complement strand
GACTACCCAGAACCCACTGGGCTCTCCTATTACATTAAAGACTACCCAGAACCCACTGGGCTCTCCTACTACATTAAAGACTACCAGAACCCACTGGATTCTCCTACTACATTAACGACTACCAGAACCCACTGGGTTCTCCTATTACATTAAAGACTACCAGAACCCACTGGGTTCTCCTATTACATTAAAGACTACCAGAACCCACTGGGCTCTCCTATTACATTAAAGACTACCCAGAACCCACTGGGCTCTCCTATTACATTAAAGACTACCAGAACCCACTGGATTCTCCTATTACATTAAAGACTACCCAGAACCCACTGGATTCTCCTATTACATTAAAGACTACCAGAACCCACTGGATTCTCCTATTACATTAAAGACTACCAGAACCCACTGGGTTCTCCTATTACATTAAAGACTACCAGAACCCACTGGGTTCTCCTATTACATTAAAGACTACCAGAACCCACTGGTTTCTCCTATTACATTAAAAGACTACCAGAACCCACTGGGTTCTCCTATTACATTAAAGACTACCCAGAACGCACTGGGTTCTCCTATTACATTAAAGACTACCAGAACCCACTGGATTCTCCTACTACATTGGATGAGCTACAGGACAAAATACAATCCTCCAACCCAAAAAGGCGTTGATCGTATACAAAACAAAATGATAAAATATACATACCACAAATTGAAAAAAGTATATTCTTAAACTCTTCAACATTATCCTCAGCTCTGGCATATTCGCTAATTTGTGGAACCAAACCATGATCACTCCAATCCACAAAAGTGGAGACAAATTTGACCCAATATTTAATGTGGAATCTGTGTTAACAGTAACCCGTTATACAAATTGATGGAAAGCGGTGTTAGGGGGAGAAACATACAATATTATAAAATCAATGTACACAAACAACAAGAGTGCATATAAATTGACAATAAAACACACATATTTCTTTCCTCAGAGCCGTGGGGTGAGACAGGGATGCAGCTTAAGCCCCACCCTCTTCAACATAAATATATCAATGAATTTTTGAGGGCACTAGAACAGTATGCAGCAGCACCCGGCCTCACCCTACAAGACTCTGATGTCAAATGTCTACTGTTTGATGATGATCAACACCACAGGTAACTTCCACAAGGAAGGATCTAAGAGAAAAGACAAGACAAGGCTTTTCAATGTTATCAGAAGGAACATAAAACTCAGCAACCAAGATGGAAAAAACACCCAATTGAGACTCTGCATGCAGAATTCTGCAAATATATCCTTAATGTACAACGCAAGTGCAATGTTTACTGTTAAATTCAAGTCGTTTTTTGTTAATTCTCACTTTTGTTTAATGTTTACGTAAACATGTTTACCATGCCAACAAAGCCCCTTCAAACTGAATTGAGAGAGAGGTAGACAGAGAGAGAGAGGTAAACAGAGAGAGAGAGAGATTGAATTGAGAGAGAAGTAACCAATTGTACTGTAATTTGGGTTATTACATTATAGCTCTGGACATATTATCGTGTTTTGTAATGATTTATTTATTTATTATTTCTCTAATAATCTCAATTATGCAGACTAAGAGAAATACAGAGATTGTCTTTATTTGCTTGATGACTGGAAATGCCAGAACGCTCTCTCTCCCTCTCCTCCTCTCCCTCCCTCTCCTCCTCTCTCTCCCTCTCCTCCTCTCTCTCCCTCTCCTCCTCTCTCTCCCTCTCCTCCTCTCTCTCCCTCTCCTCCTCTCTCTCCCTCTCCTCCTCTCCCTCCCTCTCCTCCCCTTTCGGTTCAAGTGCCTGTGCTTGATGAGTGCAGTGTTTTGACAGTCATCTGGACCTCCTTGTTAGCTGGCCCCCAACAGATCTGATGCGCTTGGACAGGCCTGCGCTGCACATTAGTGGTGCTACGTACAGTAACAGTTATAGAGAGAGAGCGCTGGGGTTGGGGACAACTGATTGCACTGCTGCTACGCTGAGCACACACTCACTTAGAGTGGTTTAGCATAAACATGGACTGCTTAACAGGAGTCAGTACAGTACCTCACCCTCTCTCTCTTTCTCCCCTTTACAGTAGTGTCTCTCTCCCCCTCTCTGAGACAGGGACTAAAATGGTTACTGATATCTCTCTCTGAGACAGGGACTAAAATTATTACTGATCTCTCTCTCTGAAACAGGGATCTAAAATGATTACTGATATCTCTCTCTGAGACAGGGACTAAAATGATTACTGATCTCACTCTCTCTGAGACAGGGACGAAAACAATTACTGATCTCTCTCTCTGAGACAGGGACTAAAATGATTACTGATCTCTCTCTCTGGGACAGGGACTAAAATGATTACTGATCTCTTTCTCTCTGAGACAGGGACAAAATGATTACTGATCTCTGAGACAGGGACTAAAATGATTACTGATCTATCTCTATCTCTCTGAGACAGGGACTAAAAGGGTTACTGATATCTCTCTTTGAGACAGGGACTAAAATTATTACTGATATCTCTCTCTGAGACAGGGACTACAATTATTACTGATATCTCTCTCTGAGACAGGGACTAAAATTATTACTGATATATCTCTCTGAGACAGGGACTAAAATTATTACTGATCTCTTTCTCTCTGAGACAGGGACAAAATGATTACTGATCTCTGAGACAGGGACTAAAATGATTACTGATCTATCTCCATCTCTCTGAGACAGGAACTAAAAGGGTTACTGATCTCTGAGACAGGGACTAAAATGATTACTGATATATCTCTCTGAGACAGGGACTAAAATGATTACTGATCTCACTCTCTCTGAGACAGGGACTAAAATGATTACTGATCTCTTTCTCTCTGAGACAGGGACAAAATGATTACTGATCTCTTTCTCTCTGAGACAGGGACAAAATGATTACTGATCTCTGAGACAGGGACTAAAATGATTACTGATCTCTGAGACAGGGACTAAAATGATTACTGATCTATCTCTATCTCTCTGAGACAGGGACTAAAAGGGTTACTGATCTCTGAGACAGGGACTAAAATGATTACTGATATATCTCTCTGAGACAGGGACTAAAATGATTACTGATCTCACTCTCTCTGAGACAGGGACTAAAATGATTACTGATCTCTCTCTGAGACAGGGACAAAAATGATTACTGATCTCTCTCTCTGAGACAGGGACAAAATGATTACTGATCTCTGAGACAGGGACTAAAATGATTACTGATCTCTGAGACAGGGACTAAAATGATTACTGATCTATCTCTATCTCTCTGAGACAGGGACTAAAAGGGTTACTGATCTCTGAGACAGGGACTAAAATGATTACTGATATATCTCTCTGAGACAGGGACTAAAATGATTACTGATCTCACTCTCTCTGAGACAGGGACTAAAATGATTACTGATCTCTCTCTGAGACAGGGACAAAAATGATTACTGATCTCTCTCTCTGAGACAGGGACTAAAATGATTACTGATCTCTCTCTCTGAGACAGGGACTAAATGATTACTGATCTCTCTCTCTCTCTGAGACAGGGACTAAAATGATTACTGATTTCTGAGAAAGGGACTAAAATGGTTACTGATATATCTCTCTCTGGGACAGGGTCAAAAATGACTACTGATCTCTCTCTCTCTGAGACAGGGACTAAAACGATTACTGATATCTCTCTCTGGGACAGGGACTAAAATGGTTACTGATATCTCTCTCTGAGACAGGGAATACATGATTACTGATCTCTGAGACAGAGACTAAAATGGTTACTGATCTCTCACTCTCTGAGACAGGGACTAAAATGATTACTGATCTCTCTCTCTGAGACAGGGAATACATGATTACTGATCTCTGAGACAGGGACTAAAATGACTACTGCTCTCTCTCTCTGAGACAGGGACTAAATGATTACTGATCTCTCTCTCTGAGACAGGGACTAAATGATTACTGATCTCTCTCTCTGAGACAGGGACTAAATGATTACTGATCTCTCTCTCTCTCTGAGACAGGGACTAAAGTGATTACTGATATCTCTCTCTCTGAGACAGGGACTAAAATGATTACTGATCTCTGAGACAGGGACTAAAATGATTACTGATTTCTGAGAAAGGGACTAAAATGGTTACTGATATATCTCTCTCTGGGACAGGGTCAAAAATGACTACTGATCTCTCTCTCTCTCTGAGACAGGGACTAAAACGATTACTGATATCTCTCTCTGGGACAGGGACTAAAATGGTTACTGATATCTCTCTCTGAGACAGGGAATACATGATTACTGATCTCTGAGACAGAGACTAAAATGGTTACTGATCTCTCACTCTGAGACAGGGACTAAAATGATTACTGATCTCTCTCTCTGAGACAGGGAATACATGATTACTGATCTCTGAGACAGGGACTAAAATGACTACTGCTCTCTCTCTCTGAGACAGGGACTAAATGATTACTGATCTCTCTCTCTCTGAGACAGGGACTAAAACGATTACTGATATCTCTCTCTGGGACAGGGACTAAAATGGTTACTGATATCTCTCTCTGAGACAGGGAATACATGATTACTGATCTCTGAGACAGGGACTAAAATGATTACTGATCTCTCTCTCTGGGACAGGGACTAAAATGATTACTGATCTCTCTCTCTGGGACAGGGACTAAATGATTACTGATCTTTCTCTCTGGGACAGGGACTAAAATGAGTACTGCTCTCTTTCTCTGAGACAGGGACTAAATGATTACTGATTCTCACACTGCTGTATACACTGTTTCGTCTGTATCCTGTCAGCCTGGTCGTTGCTTCTGGAACATTTTCACATTTCAGTAGTTTAGCAGACACTCTTATGCAGAGTGACTTACAGATCCAATCAGGGTTAAGTGCCTTGCTCAAGATCACATCCACAGGTTACCTGCCGCCCTGGAAGTCCGAGTTTTGTCTCCAAGCAGACGACATAGTCACTCTAGCTGTAACGTCCACTTGGCAGGGTTAATGAACCCATTGAACCATGAGCTTCCCTGTGGCTCAGTTGGTAGAGCATGGTGTTTGCAACGCCAGCATGCTGTTCGCAACGCTAGGGTTGTGGGTTCGATTCCCACAGGGGGCCAGTACAAAAAAAAATAAAACATATTTAAAAAAAATAAAATGCATGAAATTAAATGTATGCAATGTATGAATTCACTACTGTAAGTCGCTCTGGATAAGAGCATCTGCTAAATGACTAAAATGTAAATGTAATGATTCAAGGTTCCATAGGGCTCTGGTCTAAAGTAGTGCACTATGTAGGGAATAGGTTTCCATAGGGCTCTGGTCTAAAGTAGTGCACTATATAGGGAATATGGTTCCATAGGGCTCTGGTCTAAAGTAGTGCACTATATAGGGAATAGGGTTCCATAGGACTCTGGTCTAAAGTAGGGATTAGGGTTCCATAGGGCTCTGGTCTAAAGTAGTGCACTATATAGGGAATAGGGTTCCATAGGGCTCTGGTCTAAAGTAGGGATTAGGGTTCCATAGGGCTCTGGTCTAAAGTAGTGCACTATGTAGGGATTAGGGTTCCATAGGGCTCGTGACAGCTTTTTCTCTGCGTGTATTTAGTATCTCTGTGTACTTTCTGCAGGCCTGGAAGGCTGTGTTCAACCAGCTAGACAAAGCTAGTAGCTGTGAGGTGGTAGCTAGTCTTGTGTTTTATTACTCTCTCTCCACAGAGCTACAGTACACACACACACACACACACACACACACACACACACACACACACACACACACACACACACACACACACACGTGTTTAAACACACACACACACATGCAGACACACACACACACGTTAACACACACACACAGACAGGTAAACAAACATATGTCTGAAGTTTTGCACCCCATACACATCGTGTTGTTGAAGTGCAGATCTTTTTGTAGGAAAAGTATTGTAACTAGTCACATAAAGGAGTCTGAAAGCTTTTTGTCACTCTCACACACACTCACTCAAACACACATGTGTTTACACACACACACCTTGTGTCTTCCTGCCTGCCTCAGTGTGAACATGTTAGTTGCTTACTGACTGATGAACCTTGAGGATGACTACTGTAGATGTTTGTTAATACAACATGTATTTCCTGGTAACCTGGATGTTTGTTCATACAACATGTATTTCCTGGTAACCTGTAAACCCCTTCTCTTCCCATCCAGCTGCTTCTGTCACCCTCTCAGCTCAGCACTGCACCAATACTTTTTACATACAATTATTCTACAGCGTAATGATCCTCCTCTCCTCTCCTCTCCTCTCCTCTCCTCTCCTCTCCTCTCCTCTCCTCTCCTCTCCTCTCCTCTCCTCTCTCCTGCTTGTGTAATATAATAGCCTAGGTTTAATACCACAGCATTGGCACATCTGATGCAGATCTGTAATCTTCAGCTTGTATAAAGCAACAAGTCATGAGCATCCTTAATTTACAGTGTTCTGTGTGCACTCAAATTAATGTGCCAGCATTCCAAAATCGATATGCCACTCTGTGTTGCTGCTCTCTCCAGAGCTTCTGGGAAAAGAGCAAGGTGTGGGACTCTCTCCTCCTCGCCAGGTGATAGGATGTGAGGCAGGGAGGGAGGAGGGAAAGTTAGGGGACCAGCCTGCTGTATTTTTGGCTCCCAGATGAAATAGAACCAGAGTTTGTTTTGTTACTCAGTCATAAAAGTTGGAGCAGAGTAAGGAACGCTCCGTAGAACTTTCAGCCGGCGTTGGATGAGGCTTTATGGTTCAGAGACATCAAAACAGTTGTGTTTGCTTTAGTTGGTATTCTCCCTGGCATAAAGGGGGGGGGGGGGGGGGAAGGAAATGTGTGAATTATATAAGTCCCATTTGCTCACTCTCCCAAATCCATCGGGGAGAAAGATGCCATTTTTGGTTTGACACAAATGTACCTAGTTTGTGTTGCCGTCTGTCTGTCTGGCAGACTGAGTTAGATCATTGTGGGTAATATTGAGTAACCCACTGTGGTTATATACTCCTGAGCTTTGTTTTATTGCTGTTACACTCCTGGCTATGCTCTTGTGGAGTTTGAAGATTTGACTTCAGTATCTCTCTCTCTGTATCTCTCTCTCTGTATCTCTCTCTCTCATTAGACCTTGTTGCGCTTGGTTGCTCTTTGAATCAGTTTTTTTGGGGGGGGTGGAAATATGAAAGGTATAACTACAATGTTACTACAAATATTTTCTCTCGTTTGAGATAAATTAGCAGTAGATAGACAATATCAAAGGCACGTTTCATGTTAAGTTGAATTGAAGGAGACATAGTGCACTACTTTAGACCAGAGCCCTATGGAACCCTATTCCCTATATAGTGCACTACTTTAGACCAGAGCCCTATGGAACCCTATTCCCTATATAGTGCACTACTTTAGACCAGAGCCCTATGGAACCCTATTCCCTATATAGTGCACTACTTTAGACCAGAGCCCCACTATTTAGGGAATATGGTAACAGTGTTTGTCAATGGGCCACTGACTCTGGAGAGGAGAGGAAAGGATAGGAAGACAGGCAGGGAGACAGGCAGGAAGCAAGACAGGCTGGCATGGAGACAGGTAAGCAGCAAGACAGGCAGGCTGGCAGCAAGACAGGCTGGCAGGGAGACAGGCAGGCAGCAAGACAAGCAGGCAGGCAGCAAGACAGGCTGGCAGGCAGGCAGGGAGACAGTAAGCTACCTGCTGGCGGTCAGATAGAGAGGAGCAGCACAGGAGACACAACCAGGGGTCAGGTAGAGAGGAGCAGGAGGAGACACAACCAGGGGTTAGGTAGAGAGGAGCAGGAGGAGACACAACCAGGGGTCAGGTAGAGAGGAGCAGCAGGAGAGACAACCAGGGGTCAGGTAGAGAGGAGCAGCAGGAGATACAACCAGGGGTCAGGTAGAGAGGAGCAGGAGGAGACACAACCAGGGGTCAGGTAGAGAGGAGCAGCACAGGAGACACAACCAGGGGTCAGGTAGAGAGGAGCAGGAGGAGACACAACCAGAGGTCAGGTAGAGAGGAGCAGCAGGAGACACAACCAGGGGTCAGGTAGAGAGGAGCAGCAGGAGATACAACCAGGGGTCAGGTAGAGAGGAGCAGCAGGAGACACAACCAGGGGTCAGGTAGAGAGGAGCAGCAGGAGACACAACCAGGGGTCAGGTAGAGAGGAGCAGCAGGAGATACAACCAGGGGTCAGGTAGAGAGGAGCAGGAGGAGACACAACCAGGGGTCAGGTAGAGAGGAGCAGGAGGAGACACAACCAGGGGTCAGGTAGAGAGGAGCAGATACAACCAGGGGTCAGGTAGAGAGGAGCAGGAGGAGACACAACCAGGGGTCAGGTAGAGAGGAGCAGCAGGAGACACAACCAGGGGTCAGGTAGAGAGGAGCAGCAGGAGACACAACCAGGGGTCAGGTAGAGAGGAGCAGCACAGGAGACACAACCAGGGGTCAGGTAGAGAGGAGCAGCAGGAGAGACAACCAGGGGTCAGGTAGAGAGGAGCAGCAGGAGACACAACCAGGGGTCAGGTAGAGAGGAGCACAGAAGACACAACCAGGGGTCAGGTAGAGAGGAGCAGGAGGAGACACAACCAGGGGTCAGGTAGAGAGGAGCAGCAGGAGACACAACCAGGGGTCAGGTAGAGAGGAGCAGCACAGGAGACACAACCAGGGGTCAGGTAGAGAGGAGCAGCACAGGAGACACAAACAGGGGTCAGGTAGAGAGGAGCAGCAGGAGACACAACCAGGGGTCAGGTAGAGAGGAGCAGCAGGAGACACAACCAGGGGTCAGGTAGAGAGGAGCAGCAGGAGACACAACCAGGGGTCAGGTAGAGAGGAGCAGCAGGAGACACAACCAGGGGTCAGGTAGAGAGGAGCAGCAGGAGACACAACCAGGGGTCAGGTAGAGAGGAGCAGCAGGAGACACAACCAGGGGTCAGGTAGAGAGGAGCAGCACAGGAGACACAACCAGGAGTCAGGTAGAGAGGAGCAGGAGGAGACACAACCAGGGGTCAGGTAGAGAGGAGCACAGGAGACACAACCAGGGGTCAGATAGAGAGGAGCAGGAGGAGACACAACCAGGGGTCAGGTAGAGAGGAGCAGGAGGAGACACAACCAGGGGTCAGGTAGAGAGGAGCAGGAGGAGACACAACCAGGGGTCAGGTAGAGAGGAGCAGGAGGAGACACAACCAGGGGTCAGGTAGAGAGGAGCAGCAGGAGACACAACCAGTGGTCAGATAGAGAGGAGCAGCAGGAGACACAACCAGAGGTCAGGTAGAGAGGAGCAGCACAGGAGACACAACCAGGGGTCAGGTAGAGAGGAGCAGGAGGAGACACAACCAGGGAGATCTATCTCTCTCTCTCTCTCAGACTGTTTACTTACTTTACTTATGTAAACAGTACAGACTCTGGACCTCAGTAACACTCAGACCCTGGTTACAGCCTTGACTCTGTACCTCACTAACACTCAGACCCTGGTTACAGCCTTGACTCTGTACCTCACTAACACTCAGACCCTGGTTACAGCCTTGACTCTGTACCTCACTAACACTCAGACCCTGGTTACAGCCTTGACTCTGTACCTCACTAACACTCAGACCCTGGTTACAGCCTTGACTCTGTACCTCACTAACACTCAGACCCTGGTTACAGCCTTGACTCTGTACCTCACTAACACTCAGACTCTGGTTACAGCCTTGACTCTGTACCTCACCAACACTCAGACCCTGGTTACAGCCTTGACTCTGTACCTCACTAACACTCAGACCCTGGTTACAGCCTTGACTCTGTACCTCACTAACACTCAGACCCTGGTTACAGCCTTGACTCTGGACCCAACGTGCATCCTTCACATCAAATCAGAACCAGCCGGGGTCTCTTTTCCGCCGCACGGCCCTCAAGCCCTTCCTTTCCTTTCCCAAACATGATTCGTTTGTTTTGAAAAATGTGGTGTCCTACATTTATTGAGTGTCAAATTATTTCTCTTAGTGCCCAAGGCTTTCACTAGTTTCAAGTTGCTCTTCAATTCATCTGATATCTAATACTGACATAGCTGGGTCAAGACTCATTTTATTATTAGAACCCCAATAACACTTTCCAACAAATGAGAACTATCCCACTACAAGGCTGAAATTCAGACCAACTTAAATAAACAAACCGAAGCACTGCAAGTGACTTAAAAAAAAAAAATGGATTTCTGCTTTTGATTTCAGCATGAGGTGACATCCGCGGCATTGTGTATTGTGATGGTAGTTAGTGGAGGTAAAGTGTGTAACTGTGTATTGTGATGGTAGTTAGTGGAGGTAAAGTGTGTAACTGTGTATTGTGATGGTAGTTAGTGGAGGTAAAGTGTGTAACTGTGTATTGTGTTGGTAGTTAGTGGAGGTAAAGTGTGTAACTGTGTATTGTATTGTGTTGGTAGTTAGTGGAGGTAAAGTGTGTAACTGTGTATTGTGATGGTAGTTAGTGGAGGTAAAGCGTGTAACTGTGTATTGTGTTGTGTTGGTAGTTAGTGGAGGTAAAGCTTGTAACTGTGTATTGTATTGTGATGGTAGTTAGTGGAGGTAAAGTGTGTAACTGTGTATTGTGTTGGTAGTTAGTGGAGGTAAAGTGTGTAACTGTGTATTGTGTTGGTAGTTAGTGGAGGTAAAGTGTGTAACTGTGTATTGTGTTGGTAGTTAGTGGAGGTAATGTGTGTAACTGTGTATTGTATTGTGTTGGTAGTTAGTGGAGGTAAAGTGTGTAACTGTGTATTGTGTTGGTAGTTAGTGGAGGTAAAGTGTGTAACTGTGTATTGTGTTGGTAGTTAGTGGAGGTAAAGTGTGTAACTGTATTGTGTTGGTAGTTAGTGGAGGTAAAGTGTGTAACTGTGTATTGTGATGGTAGTTAGTGGAGGTAAAGTGTGTAACTGTGTATTGTGATGGTAGTTAGTGGAGGTAATGTGTGTAACTGTGTATTGTATTGTGTTGGTAGTTAGTGGAGGTACAGTGTGTAACTGTGTATTGTGTTGGTAGTTAGTGGAGGTAAAGTGTGTAACTGTATTGTGTTGTGTTGGTAGTTAGTGGAGGTAAAGCTTGTAACTGTGTATTGTATTGTGATGGTAGTTAGTGGAGGTAAAGTGTGTAACTGTGTATTGTATTGTGTTGGTAGTTAGTGGAGGTAAAGCTTGTAACTGTGTATTGCAGGGTCTTTTCTCCTGTAAGAATGCCACTCAAGGATTGTCCCACTCAGCTACAGAGGGTGCTGCACAACAAGCTGAGCTCTAATGACACAAAGCATCGTCTCACCAGATACACAGGCCTATATATATATATATTTGATAGTTAGTGATAAGGTAAGGTATACCTGTGCACTGCGGGGCTTGTAAGGTGAGTTACTCTCCAGGTCTTCTAGGATAGAGGTCAGAGAGTCAATCTCAGCATCCAGACTGGATCGCCTCTCCTCTAGGGTCTTCTGCGGCCCGCACATCTGGAGAAACACATACAGGAATTATAAACACACACATATACACACATACACAGGCACAAAGATACACAAACACAAAAGTAACCAATTTTGAACAGTTCCTATGTCATTTTATTCTCTGCAGTTATTTTACAGAGTTAGAACCTCTGACAGTGTATCCTTCCTACAGCACACAGGGAGCCTTAAGATGAAGCTATCGTCAGATGATATTACTGCTACTAAATTGAGAAAGAGCTATTCATGGTTCAAGGCCTGTCTGGTGTGGATCAGAGTCTAGGGACTACTGACGAGTCTACCTGGTGTGGATCAGAGTCTAGGGAAGACTAACGAGTCTCTGCCTGGTGTGGATCAGAGTCTAGGGACTACTGACGTGTCTCTACCTGGTGTGGATCAGAGTCTAGGGAAGACTAACGAGTCTCTGCCTGGTGAGGATCAGAGTCTAGGGACTACTGACGAGTCTCTACCTGGTGTGGATCAGAGTCTAGGGAAGACTGACGTGTCTCTACCTGGTGTGGATCAAGTCTAGGGACTACTAACGTGTCTCTGCCTGGTGTGGATCAGACTCTACGGACTACTGACGTGTCTCTGCCTGGTGTGGATCAGAGTCTAGGGACTACTGATGTGTCTCTGCAGTCTGCCTGGTGTGGATCAGAGTCTACGGACTACTGACGTTTCTCTGCCTGGTGTGGATCAGAGTCTAGGGACTACTGACGTGTCTCTGCCTGGTGTGGATCAGAGTCTAGGGACTACTGACGTGTCTCTGCCTGGTGTGGATCAGAGTCTAGGGACTACTGACGTGTCTCTGCCTGGTGTGGATCAGAGTCTAGGGACTACTGACGTGTCTCTGCTGTCTACCTGGTGTGGATCAGCGTCTAGGGACTACTGACGTGTCTCTACCTGCTGTGGATCAGAGTCTAGGGACTACTGACGAGTCTCTGCTGTCTACCTGGTGTGGATCAGAGTCTAGGGACTACTGACGAGTCTCTGCTGTCTACCTGGTGTGGATCAGCGTCTAGGGACTACTGACGTGTCTCTACCTGCTGTGGATCAGAGTCTAGGGACTACTGACGAGTCTCTGCCTGGTGTGGATCAGAGTCTAGGGACTACTGACGTGTCTCTACCTGGTGTGGATCAGAGTCTAGGGAATACTGACGTGTCTCTGCCTGGTGTGGATCAGAGTCTAGGGACTACTGACGAGTCTCTGCCTGGTGTGGATCAGAGTCTAGGGACTACTGACGAGTCTCTGCCTGGTGTGGATCAGAGTCTAGGGACTACTGACGAGTCTCTGCCTGGTGTGGATCAGAGTCTAGGGACTACTGACGAGTCTCTACCTGGTGTGGATCAGAGTCTAGGGACTACTGATGTGTCTCTGCCTGGTGTGGATCAGAGTCTAGGGACTACTGACGTGTCTCTACCTGGTGTGGATCAGAGTCTAGGGACTACTGACGTGTCTCTACCTGGTGTGGATCAGAGTCTAGGGACTACTGACGTGTCTCTGCTGTCTGCCTGGTGTGGATCAGTCTACGGACTACTGACGTGTCTCTGCCTGGTGTGGATCAGAGTCTAGGGACTACTGATGTGTCTCTGCTGTCTGCCTGGTGTGGATCAGAGTCTACGGACTACTGACGTTTCTCTGCCTGGTGTGGATCAGAGTCTAGGGACTACTGATGTGTCTCTGCCTGGTGTGGATCAGAGTCTAGGGACTACTGATGTGTCTCTGCTGTCTGCCTGGTGTGGATCAGAGTCTAGGGACTACTGACGTGTCTCTGCCTGGTGTGGATCAGAATCTAGGGACTACTGACGTGTCTCTGCCTGGTGTGGATCAGAGTCTAGGGACTACTGACGTGTCTCTGCCTGGTGTGGATCAGAGTCTAGGGACTACTGACGTGTCTCTGCCTGGTGTGGATCAGAGTCTAGGGACTACTGACGTGTCTCTGCCTGGTGTGGATCAGAGTCTAGGGACTACTGACGTGTCTGGTGTGGATCAGAGTCTAGGGAAGACTGACGTGTCTCTGCCTGGTGTGGATCAGAGTCTAGGGACTACTGACGTGCCTCTACCTGGTGTGGATCAGAGTCTAGGGACTACTGACGTGTCTCTACCTGGTGTGGATCAGAGTCTAGGGACTACTGACGTGTCTCTACCTGGTGTGGATCAGAGTCTAGGGACTACTGACGAGTCTCTGCCTGGTGTGGATCAGAGTCTAGGGACTACTGACGTGTCTCTACCTGGTGTGGATCAGAGTCTAGGGACTACTGACGAGTCTCTGCCTGGTGTGGATCAGAGTCTAGGGACTACTGACGAGTCTCTGCCTGGTGTGGATCAGAGTCTAGGGACTACTGACGTGTCTCTACCTGGTCTGGATCAGAGTCTAGGGACTACTGACGAGTCTCTGCCTGGTGTGGATCAGAGTCTAGGGACTACTGACGAGTCTCTGCCTGGTGTGGATCAGAGTCTAGGGACTACTGACGAGTCTCTGCCTGGTGTGGATCAGAGTCTAGGGACTACTGACGAGTCTCTGCCTGGTGTGGATCAGAGTCTAGGGACTACTGACGAGTCTCTGCCTGGTGTGGATCAGAGTCTAGGGACTACTGACGAGTCTCTGCTGTCTGTCTGGAAGTAAAATACTGTTGGTGGGGGGGTGAGTAGAGATGTGTTTCACTTTCTGACCAACCGACCTGTCTGTGTCTGACTGTCTGTGTGTCTGACTGTCTGTGTGTCTGATTGTCTGTGTGTCTGACTGACTGACTGACTGGTAGGAGATCAAATCAGTCAGATAAAAATGGGAAAGGTTAAGAAATAAACTTGCTCTGATTGGTTGACGATCAAAAGGTTTGAACGGCAACAAGGATGTCCTACAGCTCAAGCTCTGTGGAAGGGGATGTGTCCCAAATGGCACGCACCCTATTCCCTATTTAGTGCACTACGTTAGAACAGAGACCTATGAACCCTGGTCAAAAGTAGTGCACTATATTGGGAACAGGGTGCCATTTGGTACACACATCAGCCAGTCATCCAGCCAGAGGGTGAACAGCAGGGCCTGATCGTCCAGGGAGGGTAACACATGCCTGGGGTGATATAACAACCATGGACCATGTGGACATGAGACATGACGTTGGAGCACCAATAGCTGTCAGTCTTCTCTTCAGATCCAACAGAACCTGATACTGCTGTAGGGGGTTCAGTGATACTGCTGTAGGGGGTTCAGTGATACTGCTGTAGGGGGTTCAGTGATACTGCTGTAGGGGATTCTAGTGATACTGCTGTAGGGGGTTCAGTGATACTGCTGTAGGGGGTTCTAGTGATACTGCTGTAGGGGGTTCTAGTGATACTGCTGTAGGGGGTTCAGTGATACTGCTGTATTGGGTTCAGTATCCACACTACAGCTTAGAGGGCTGCTACATGCAGAAAATGTAAGTACATCCCATTATATATAGAGGCATTGTACTATATATCCCAAATTGAACTCTTTTCACTATGTAGTGCACTATTTTTGACTAGAGCCCTATGGGCCCTGTGAACTACCTCCCTACGGGCCCTGTGAACTACCTCCCTACGGGCCCTGTGACCTACCTCCCTACGGGCCCTGTGACCTACCTCCCTACGGGCCCTGTGAACTACCTCCCTACGGGCCCTGTGAACTAATTCCGTACGGGCCCTGTGAACTACCTCCCTACGGGCCCTGTGAACTACCTCCCTACGGGCCCTGTGACCTAATTCCCTACGGGCCCTGTGACCTACTTCCCTACGGGCCCTGTGAACTCTCTCCCTAAGGGCCCTGTGACCTACTTCCCTACGGGCCCTGTGGACTCCCTACGGGCCCTGTGAAGTACCTCCCAACGGGCCCTGTGAAGTACCTCCCAACGGGCCCTGTGAAGTACCTCCCAACGGGCCCTGTGAAGTACCTCCCTACGGGCCCTGTGAACTCTCTCCCTACGGGCCCTGTGAACTCTCTCCCTACGGGCCCTGTGAACTCTCTCCCTACGGGCCCTGTGAACTCTCTCCCTACGGGCCCTGTGAACTCTCTCCCTACGGGCCCTGTGAACTCTCTCCCTTACGGGCCCTGTGAACTCTCTCCCTACGGGCCCTGTGAACTCTCTCCCTACGGGCCCTGTGACCTACTTCCCTACGGGCCCTGTGACCTACTTCCCTACGGGCCCTGTGACCTACTTCCCTACGGGCCCTGTGAAGTACCTCCCTACGGGCCCTGTGAAGTACCTCCCTACGGGCCTTGTGAACTACCTCCCTACGGGCCTTGTGAACTACCTCCCTACGGGCCCTGTGAACTACCTCCCTACGGGCCCTGTGAACTACCTCCCACCAGGCCCTGGTCAAATGAAGGGCACTATATAGGGGATAGGGTATCACTTGAGACACATTCTATTCTATGTCTGTACAGAACTCTATGCAGTGCTAGTGTACCTGTTCTCCATCCCAAACAGTGAAAGGTTATATGACAATTACCTTACTGTATGAGCAAATGGTACATACATGTCTCATAATAGTCTCCTACCTGGTATTCTCTGTCCATGGATGGAGGGGGGGGCAAGGACATGAGGGATGGGAGGCCTCCGTCATCAGCAGGTGGAGGAGGAGGTGGGGGGAAGTCCCCTAAAACACACAGATACCATAGGAGTTAGTTAAACCTCTGAGCTGCTCATTCATATGACAAGCATATGGCTTGTGTCTGAAATGGCAGCATATCCCTTTATAGGGCACAACTAGATGCCAAAGGGAGAATGACAAAAAACTATCATGTAAATATGACTGGCAGGCAGAGAGAGAGAGAGAGAGAGAGACAACGAGAGACAACGAGAGACAACGAGAGACAACGAGAGACAACGAGAGAGAGGAGAGAGAGAATGAGAGAGAGAAGAGGAGAGAGATAACGAGACAGAGAGAACGAGACAGAGAGAACGAGACAGAGAGAACGAGACAGAGAGAACGAGACAGAGACAACGAGAGACAACGAGAGACAACGAGAGACAACGAGAGACAACGAGAGACAACGAGAGACAACGAGAGACAACGAGAGACAACGAGAGACAACGAGAGACAACGAGAGACAACGAGAGACGAGGAGAGAGAGAATGAGAGAGAGAAGAGGAGAGAGATAACGAGACAGAGAGAGAGACAACGAGACAGAGAGAACGAGACAGAGAGAACGAGACAGAGAGAACGAGACAGAGAGAGAGAGAGAGAGAGAGAGAGAGAGAGAGAGAGAGAGAGAGCTAGACACTAATCACCAACACCATCAGATTGACATACATAATTGCAACACTTCAGTCTAACTAAAGGGTCTGTAATCTGGAGTTAGCTAGCATGTGTTCTCCTTGAGATAGAAGATGTAAACACCGTGTTACTAAGGGGTCAGTCCTGCCAGGAGAGGAGAAACAAGCCAACTGGAACACTTCTCAAGTCTTCACTAATCCAACGATTCACCCAACCACATGTTCCAGCAAATGATGAGAAGTAACACGCAAAAATTACATTTCTATTTGGCTCCTCTTCTCGGTTTAGGACTTGGAGTGCATCCCGAACAGTACACTATTCCCCTATTCAGTGCACTAGTTTTGACCAGAGCCCAAGGCACTACATAGGGAACCATTTGGGATGTAAACCTAGGACTTCGAGTTTGAATCATTTGACCGTGTACTTCTAAGTACCCAACCAGACATGAGCTTTGCAAATTAAAGGCTTCTACTCAGACGTAATGGGAATTTGTAGCAATGTTAAGACTTTGATGAGTCCTGTTCAGAAATTCCATTTGCTTCCCCCCCACCCCCTGCTTGTGCTTTTATCTGTTTTCATTAGAATCTAATTGATGTCATCAATGTAGTTTATTCCGAGTCTCCTGGCCAAATTAATTAAGCATGTTTGTTGTCGTTAGTCAGTTGGACTAAAATAAAATAAAACTACCTCACTGAACAGTAGCCTGCAAAATGGGGTACATGTCTGTGTCTTGCTCAATCCAACGTTGTTTCTGAAATGTTGAGCACGACATTAAGCATTCCCTGTGGGTGTGTGAAGGAAGGATGGAGGAATGGAGGGAGGGAGGGAGGAATGGAGGAAGGGAGGGAGGATGCGTGTAGGGATGGAAGGAGGAAGGGAGGGATGGAGGGATGGAGGGATGGAGGGAGGGAGGGAGGGAGGAATGGAGGGATGGAGGGAGGAATTGAGGGATGGAGGGAGGGAGGGAGGGATGGATAGAGGGGGATGGATGGAGGGAGGGAGGGAGGGATGGATGGATGGATGGATGGAGGGAGGGATGGAGGGAGGGATGGAAGGATGGAGGGAGGGATGGAAGGATGGAGGGATGGAAGGATGGAGGGAGGGATGGAAGGATGGAGGGATGGATGGAGGGAGGGAGGGATCCATGTGAATGTTTTATGTAATGCCCTCCTGACCTCCAACTGGTTAAAACTTCTGATAGAAACAGCAGCTAACGCAACGTGGAAGCAAAGAAGAACAAAAACACTCCACCTCTCCTATCTCCTCCCCTCCCATCTCCTCCTATCTCCTCACCTCCCCTCCATCTCCTCACCTCTCATCTCTCCCCCCCTAACATCTCCCCTCCTCACCTCTCCTCCCCTCCTCGCCTCTCCTCCCCTCCTCGCCTCTCCTCCCCTCCTCGCCTCTCCACCTCGCCTCTCCTCCCCTCCTCGCCTCTCCACCACTCTCCTCTCCTCTACTTTCTTCTCCTTTCCTCTCTCCTCTTCTCCCCATCCTGTCTTCTCTCCTCCTCACCTCTCCTCCTCTCCTCTTCATCCTGTCCCATCTCCTCCTCTCATCTCTTCTCCTCCAAGACACTCCTTTACCCTTCCACCCCCCCTTCCTGACACTACCATCTCTGTCCATCCTCCCCTCCCTCCCTGACACTACCATCTCTCTGTCCATCCTTCCATCCCCCCCTCCCTGACACTACCATCTCTCAGTCCATCCTTCCACCCCCCCCTCCCTGACACTACCATCTCTCTGTCCATCCTTCCATCCCCCCTCCCTGACACTACCATCTCTGTCCATCCTTCCATCCCCCCCTCCCTGACACTACCATCTCTGTCCATCCTTCCATCCCCCCTCCCTGACACTACCATCTCTCTGTCCATCCTTCCATCCCCCCTCCCTGACACTACCATCTCTCTGTCCATCCTTCCACCCCCCTCCCTGACACTACCATCTCTCGTCCATCCTTCCCCCCTCCCTGACACTACCATCTCTCTGTCCATCCTTCCATTCCCCCTCCCTGACACTACCATCTCTCTGTCCATCCTCCCCCCCCCTCCCTGACACTACCATCTCTCTGTCCATCCTTCCACCCCCCCTCCCTGACACTACCATCTCTCTGTCCATCCTCCCCCCCCTCCCTGACACTAACATCTCTCTGTCCATCCTTCCACCCCCCTCCCTGACACTACCATCACTCTGTCCATCCTTCCACCCCCCCTCCCTGACACTACCATCTCTCTGTCCATCCTTCCACCCCCCTCCCTGACACTACCATCTCTCTGTCCATCCTTCCATCCCCCCCTCCCTGACACTACCATCTCTCTGTCCATCCTTCCACCCCCCTCCCTGACACTACCATCTCTGTCCATCCTTCCCCCCCCTCCCTGACACTACCATCTCTCTGTCCATCCTTCCATTCCCCCCTCCCTGACACTACCATCTCTCTGTCCATCCTTCACCCCCCTCCCTGACACTAACATCTCTCTGTCCATCCTTCCACCCCCCCTCCCTGACACTACCATCTCTCTGTCCATCCTTCCACCCCCCTCCCTGACACTAACATCTCTGTCCATCCTTCCATTCCCCCCTCCCTGACACTACCATCTCTCTGTCCATCCTTCCATCCCCCCCTCCCTGACACTACCATCTCTCTGTCCATCCTTCCATCCCCCCCTCCCTGACACTACCATCTCTCTGTCCATCCTTCCACCCCCCCCCCTGACACTACCATCTCTCTGTCCATCCTTCCATCCCCCCTCCCTGACACTACCATCTCGTCCATCCTTCCATTCCCCCCTCCCTGACACTACCATCTCTCTGTCCATCCTCCCGCCCCCTCCCTGACACTAACATCTCTCTGTCCATCCTTCCACCCCCCCTCCCTGACACTACCATCTCTCTGTCCATCCTTCCATCCCCCCCCGACACTACCATCTCTCTGTCCATCCTTCCATCCCCCCCTCCCTGACACTACCATCTCTCTGTCCATCCTTCCATCCCCCTCCCTGACACTACCATCTCTCTGTCCATCCTTCCATCCCCCCTCCCTGACACTACCATCTCTCTGTCCATCCTTCCACTCCCCCCTCCCTGACACTACCATCTCTTGTCCATCCTTCCATCCCCCCTCCCTGACACTACCATCTCTCTGTCCATCCTTCCATCCCCCCTCCCTGACACTACCATCTCTCTGTCCATCCTTCCATCCCCCCCTCCCTGACACTACCATCTCTCTGTCCATCCTTCCATTCACCCCCCCCTGACACTACCATCTCTCTGTCCATCCTTCCATCCCCCCCCCCCTGACACTAACATCTCTCTGTCCATCCTTCCATCCCCCCTCCCTGACACTACCATCTCTCTGTCCATCCTTCCATTCCCCCCTCCCTGACACTACCATCTCTCTGTCCATCCTTCCATCCCCCCTCCCTGACACTAACATCTCTGTCCATCCTTCCATCCCCCCCTCCCTGACACTACCATCTCTCTGTCCATCCTTCCATCCCCCCTCCCTGACACTACCATCTCTCAATCCATCCGTCCATTCACCCCCCCCCCCACTATCCCCTTTCCCATAATAAAAGTAACTTGTAAGTTGGGGCTGACACAAAATGAATACATCTAGTTCCATGTACATCTCTCTCTAACATCAAAGTTGTTTTGGATGTATTATTTCAGGAAACATGAAAGATGTTCATGTTTTCAGAGAGATGCATGTTTTATTGAAAGTTTTTTTTATGTGGAGCAGGAAGGGAGAAGCGAGAGATAAGGAGAATAGAGGTCAAGGTCAATAAGCAACATCCCTCCCTTCCCCCCTCCCCCCTCCCTCCCTCTGAGCCCGTGGACCAGCCGAGCCAGCTGACTGAACCTGGATCTACGTAGAAACATTGATATCTAACTCCATCAGGGTAAAGCCATTAGTAGTAGGTATTCATGGAGGTTATTGATTGGATATGTTAAACAGCGTGTCCTTCTGTCTGTCTGTCTGTCTGTCTGTCTGTGTCTGTCTGTCTGTCTGTCTGTCTGTCTGTCTGTCTGTCTGTCAGGGTGTAGGGAGAGCAGAGGAGAGCAGAGGGCCAGACACTACAACATGGCCAGTGGGACTCTGTAATGGCCCTGTGGTTATTCAGGGATGATTACATTACATTAGGAAGAGAGTAGCAACGACTCCGTGTGCATCCCAAATGCAACCCTATTCCACTATGGGCCCTGGTCAACAGAAGGGCACTATATAGGGAATAGGGTGCCAGCCCTGGTCAGAGGTAGTGCACTATATAGGGAATAGGGTGCAAATGTCAGACCTGGTCTAAAGAAGTGCACTATATAGGAAATAGGGTGCCAGCCCGGTCTAAAGTAGTGCACTATATAGGAAATAGGGTGCCAGCCCCGGACTAAAGTAGTGCACTATATAGGATATAGGGTGCACCTGTCAGACCTGGCCATGAGGCCCTGACCACACTCCTCATTCCTCCAGGTAAGAGAGGACGCACCAATCAGAGTGAGAGGTCAGGAAATGAGCGTTTCACACCTAGTCTGGGGAATTCAGCTCATCCTCTTCTAGGGGTTTGACCCGACTCTACAGTGGGTGCTAGGGGTTTGACCCGACTCTGTACTGGGTGCTAGGGGTTTGACCCGACTCTGTACTGGGTGCTAGGGGTTTGACCCGACTCTGTACTGGGTGCTAGGGGTTTGACCCGACTCTGTACTGGGTGCTAGGGGTTTGACCCGACTCTGTACTGGGTGCTAGGGGTTTGACCCGACTCTGTACTGGGTGCTAGGGGTTTGACCCGACTCTGTACTGGGTGCTAGGGGTTTGACCCGACTCTGTACTGGGTGCTAGGGGTTTGACCCGACTCTGTACTGGGTGCTAGGGGTTTGACCCGACTCTGTACTGGGTGTTAGGGGTTTGACTCGACTCTGTACTGGGTGTTAGGGGTTTGACCCGACTCTGTACTGGGTGTTAGGGGTTTGACCCGACTCTGTACTGGGTGTTAGGGGTTTGACCTGACTCTACAGTGGGTGTTAGGGGTTTGACCTGACTCTGTACTAGGTGTTAGGGGTTTGACCTGACTCTGTACTGGGTGTTAGGGGTTTGACCTGACTCTGTACTGGGTGTTAGGGGTTTGACCTGACTCTACAGCGGATTTTGCTGCGGTTTGAGCCAGGACTTCTTTTGGGGGGGGGTCAGTAGGACTGTAGACCGGTAAACCAAGATTGGTTAACCTGACCTACGGCACTTTACTGATTCTGTTAACCAGCTGTGCCATCTCTAGTCCATACTGTAAATACCATCTCAACTAGCGTTACAACATATGAAGTTCTCGTACAACAAGAACAATCAATATGTTTTACATCTGAAATGGCATCCTATTCCTTACGAAGCGCACTACTGTTGACCAGGACCTAACAGGGCACTCATCCAAATTGGTGCACTGTGCAGGGTACAATTTAGGACGAAACCGATGTCTTTTAACCTGTTGGGGCTAGGGGGCAGTATTTGCACGGCTGGATAAAAAAATGTACCCGATTTAATCTGGTTACTAATCCTACCCAGTAACTAGAATATGCATATACTTATTATATATAGATAGAAAACACCCTAAAGTTTCTAAAACTGTTTGAATGGTGTCTGTGAGTATAACAGAACTCATTTGGCAGGCAAAACCCTGAGACATTTTCTGACAGGAAGTGGATACCTGATGTGTTGTATTACCTTTAAACCTATGCCATTGAAAAACACAGGGGCTGAGGAATATTTTGGCACTTCCTATTGCTTCCACTAGATGTCACCAGCCTTTACAAAGTGTTTTGAGTCTTCTGGAGGGAGATCTGACCGAACAAGAGCCATGGAACGATGATGGCCCATTAGACACCTGGCGCGCAGTTCATGTTGGGTACCCTCGTTCTAATACGTTATAAAAGAGAATGCATTCGTCCACCTTGAATATTATTCATGTTCTGGTTAAAAAAGGCCCTAATGATTTATGCTATACAACGTTTGACATGTTTGAACGAACGTAAATATATTTTTTCCCCTCGTTCATGAAGTGAAGTCCGGCGGGCTTAGATCATGTGCTAACAAGACGGAGATTTTTGGACATAAATGATGAGCTTTTTTGAACAAAACTACATTCGTTATGGACCTGTGATAGCTGGAAGTGACATCTGATGAAGAGAATCAAAGGTAATGGATTATTTACATAGTATTTTCGATTTTAGATCTCCCCAACATGGCGGCTAGTCTGTATCGCAACGCGTATTTTTCTGGGCGCAGTGCTCAGATTATTGCAAAGTGTGATTTCCCAGTAAGGTTATTTTTAAATCTGGCAAGTTGATTGCATTCAAGAGATGTAAATCTATAATTCTTTAAATGACAATATAATATTTTACCAATGTTTTCTAATGTTAATTATTTAATTTGTGGTGCTGACTTGAATGCCGGTTATTGGAGGGAAACGATTTCCTGAACATCAACGCCACAGTAAAACGCTGTTTTTGGATATAAATATGAACTTGATAGAACTAAAAATGCATGCATTGTCTAACACAATGTCCTAGGAGTGTCATCTGTTGGAGATTGTAAAAGGTTAGTGCATCATTTTAGCTGATTTATGGTTTTGGTGACGCCTGTCTTTGAATTGGCACAACATTACACACAACTCTTGTAAATGTACTGTCCTAACATACTCTAAATTTATGCTTTCGCCGTAAAACCTTTTTGAAATCGTAAAACGTGGTTAGATTAAGGAGATGTTTATCTTTCAAAGGGTGTAAAATAGTTGTATGTTTGAAAAATTTGAATTTTGACATTTATTTGGATTCAAATTTGCCGCTCTTGAAATGCACCTGCTGTTGATGGAGTGCACCACGGGTAAAAGGACTTCATCATGACAACATTGACTAATGGAGGTCGGTCAACCCCGGGATAGTAATTTATCATTGGCTCATTCTGCATGTGTCACAAGACAACACTAGCAATAACAAATATAACCTGCTGTATTTTTGACCCTTCTAGAACTCTCCTCTCATAATATACCAGTCACTGGGAACAAATATGGGAGATTCAGTGTCCTGTCTGTCTGTCTGTCTGTATGGACAAATACAGGACTTTGACAGTCAATGATGATACCGCAGAATGACGTGGCAATGATTTAATAGACTAATATATCCAGAGAGCTGTTTGAATGAGATGGACATACAAAACATGGATAGAACATGATCCTAAATTGCTGTCCATTAAAATCCAGTATATTTGTATAATTTTCCTCATCGTGATATTTACATGCATGATCAGGCAATACCGATTAATGTTTTCCTTAAACCAAATGAACACAACGGTGAATTAAATTTTGCTTTTAAAGTACCAGTGTCACATATCACAGCCGGTCCTTCCACAGGTTCAAAATGTTTGCACCATAATCCCTATGTAGTGTAGTACTTTGGACCAGAGGCCATTGGGGAATAGGGTTGGAATAGGGTTGGAATAGGGAGGAACGCACAGTAGAGTACTGTTATAAGACATGGTAGTGACCCTTATAACAGTAGAGTACTGTTATAAGACATGGTAGTGACCCAGTCCAGTCCAGTCCAGTATAGTAGAGTACTGTTATAAGACATGGTAGTGACCCAGTCCAGTATAGTAGAGTACTGTTATAAGACATGGTAGTGACCCAGTCCAGTCCAGTATAGTAGAATACTGTTATAAGACATGGTAGTGACCCAGTCCAGTCCAGTATAGTAGAGTACTGTTATAAGACATGGTAGTGAACCAGTCCAGTCCAGTATAGTAGAGTACTGTTATAAGACATGGTAGTGACCCAGTCCAGTCCAGTATAGTAGAGTACTGTTATAAGACATGGTAGTGAACCAGTCCAGTATAGTAGAATACTGTTATAAGACATGGTAGTGACCCAGTCCAGTCCAGTATAGTAGAGTACTGTTATAAGACATGGTAGTGAACCAGTCCAGTATAGTAGAATACTGTTATAAGACATGGTAGTGACCCAGCCCCACATATCTCTGTGCCGTGAATAAAGCCGTCTCTATTTGCATGGTCTGGGCAGCGACAGGGACCCGGCAGGGATCCAAAGTAACGGAGCACTAATGACAGAACCAGCAGTGGCACAACTTCCCCCTCTCTCTATTGAGACCACTCTGAATCACAATCAGTCATTAGGAGATTGGAGAGGCCAGGGAGACTCTGGGTATGAGTCCCAAATCGTACCATATTCCCTATGTAGTGCACAGCTTTCTGACTGGTCTAAAGTAGCGCACTACGTTGGGAATAGGGTGCCACTTGGGACGTAGAGCTGAAGAAGAGAAGGGTAATTGTTTGTCGGGAACATGAGTGCTGTGAAGAGGTGGTGAAGACACGGAGAGGAGGAACACGGCCATTAGACTGCTGAACAATTAATCAAATGGCCTCCCGGACTGTTTACATTGACGACCCCCCCCCCGTTTTTACACTGCTGCTACCCGCTGATTATTATCTATGCAGAGTCACTTTACCCCTACCTACATGTACATTCAAAAAGTATTCAGACCCCTTGCCTTTTTTCACATTTTTGTTAAGTTACAGCCAATTCATTAAATTGCCCCCCCCCCAATCAATCTACACACAATACCCAATGATGACAAAGCAAAAAACAGATTTTTTGTTGTTGCAAAAACTGAAATATGACATTTACATAAGTATTCAGACCCTTTACTCAGTACTTTGTTGAAGCACCTTTGGCAGTGATTACAACCTCAAATTCTTCTTGGGTATGACGCTACAAACACACCTGTATTTGCGGAGTTTCTCCCATTCTTCTCCGCAGATCCTCTCAAGCTCTGTCAGGTTGGATGGGGAGTGTCGCTGCACAGCTATTTTTAATTTTATTTGTGATTGTGCCTCATTAACTGGGACTCAGCATAACATCCTTCTACAATATATATATATATATATATATATACTCGCTCTCCTCTACTGGGAGACAGCACAGCAGGCCTGACCAATGGAACAACTACTACTAAATTGATTGACTCAAAGGAAAGGTAATCCAAACAAAGCAAAATTGGAACTAATCCATAGATTAAAATGTAAATGTCTCTATTTAGAAAGCAAAGCAATGGAATATAGTGATGAATTTATTCAGTGAGCGGCGGCAACAAACATAACACGATAATCCTTTTCAGACAAAATGGATGAAGTGTCTTTAACCTTTTCACATGTACCAACAAACGGGTCCTTCTACAGTGGTCCGTGCAGCGTAACGCTCAAACCGTTGTGATTGGAACACTTTTTTTAGAACGTCCAGTTTCGATTGACGCAACAGTCAGTGTTTGAGCGGGCCACACCTGTTTCTTCACAGAAACATTTTGCACAAACACAGTCTTTACAAAGTTATGTCCTGAATGTGACCAGTTTATTTTTGGATGCAATGTTCAGACATTCACAGAAGTATTAACATCATAACAGCAGCATACCACCCTGCATCCCACTGCTGGCTTTAACCAGCAGCATACCACCCTGCATCCCACTGCTGGCTTTAACCAGCAGCATACCACCCTGCATCCCACTGCTGGCTTTAACCAGCAGCATACCACCCTGCATCCCACTGCTGGCTTTAACCAGCAGCATACCACCCTGCATCCCACTGCTGGCTTTAACCAGCAGCATACCACCCTGCATCCCACTGCTGGCTTTAACCAGCAGCATACCACCCTGCATACCACTGCTGGCTTGCCTCTGAAGCTAAGCAGGGTTAGTCCTGGTCAGTCCCTGGATGGGAGATCAGATGCTGCTGGAAGTGGTGTTGGAGGGCCAGTAGGAGGCACTCTTTCCTCTGGTCTAAGAAATATCCCAATGCCCCAGGGCCTGCCCCAGGGCCTGCCCTGTGTAGGGTGCTGTCTTTCGGATGGGGTGCTGTCTTTCGGATGGGATGTTAAAACGGGTGTCCTGACTCTCTGAGGTCATTAAAGATCCCATTGCACTTATTGTAAGAGTAGGGGTGTTAACCCCGGTGTCCTGACTAAATTCCCAATCTGTCCCTCATACCATCATGGCCACCTAATCATCCCCAGCTTACAATTGGCTCATTCCTCTCCCCTGAAACTATTCCCCAGGTCGTTGCTGTAAATGAGAATGTGTTCTCAGTCAACTTACCTGGTAAAATATAACACAATCGGGAAAGTGTAGGCTACATTAGTCCTGGTGCAACTGAGGAAAGATTGATGTAACACAAGCAGTCATATTTAGATAACTCTCGCCTGTCTAAATTAGCTAATGTCAATTATTATTTATAATTCATCACATCACGGGTGAGCTCACCACTGATCAAAATAATATAGTAAAACATTTTCTAGAAGTTGAAAGTAATCCGACGATGGGTAGTTTGTGCGTGCCACCATGTTTTATTATATTTTTTTTTTCATGTCAACCAAAGACAATAAGAGGAGACAAAATGATTTTGGTCTGTTTGCAGTATGCATGTTGAAGGTGTGTCATCTCTACAATCATTCACTTCCGGAAGTTTACCCTTCACCTCATTATAACATCTTCGGTCTGACAGACGTTTACGTGACAACCAGAATGTATTGTATAATGTCAACAAACATGGCGCCACACAAAGCTAGCAAATAGTTTAGCATTAGCTCATTATAAATCAGTAGAACCTTCAAATAGCTTAGCATTAGCTCCTTAAAATCAGTACAGCCTTCAAATAGCTTAGCATTAGCTCATTATAATCAGTACAACCTTCAAATAGCTTAGCATTAGCTCATTATAATCAGTACAACCTTCAAATAGCTTAGCATTAGCTCATTATAATTAGTACAACCTTCAAATAGCTTAGCATTAGCTCATTATAATCAGTACAACCTTCAAATAGCTTAGAATTAGCTCCTTAAAATCAGTACAACCGTCAAAAAAGTATTTTACAGACGTCACAGGTGTCCATTACAATATATGCAATAATCGGAATGCATTATTTGTCACCAGTACTTGAAAAGATGTGAATAAAACTAACTACATTATGAGCCATACATACATACATACATACATACATACATACATACATACATACATACATACAGCAGAAACAACAACACGATATACAGAAAAATAAGGTACTTCCTTTAATAGGAACACACAGGTCCAAAGTTAATTGTTTGTGGAAAACAACAAGGAAGGAAATGCGAGCGCCAGTCAGAAAACGCGCCAAATCATGCAAGACTGTGCAAATGTCTGCATACTTGATCTGCGGAAACATTGGTGAAGTGCGTGAAAATAATTTTAAATTGACAAGTTGAAACACAGCCTATAGAAAATTA
This sequence comes from Salmo salar, assembly GCF_905237065.1. NCBI lineage: Eukaryota > Metazoa > Chordata > Actinopteri > Salmoniformes > Salmonidae > Salmo > Salmo salar. The sequence goes on along the minus strand of NC_059451.1, from coordinate 57,205,794 downwards.
GCAGGCAGCGCGTATTAACTGTCCTGTTGCATAACTATCACATTTTGGAACAGTGAGTGCATTCTGAAATCTCGTGCATGAAACAACTCACGCTGGGACGACCGTTACAGAAATTTGGAACTCACTTGTGAAAAGATTAAAAGCAGAGCAGTTTGTTTTCAGTTTGTTCCCGTTCCAGTAACCCTGTGGCAGAGAGGTTGAGAACACATCGTTTAGATATAATTACAGAGGAACGGAGTGATTCTACCTTGCGCAACAGGACAGACAGACAGACAGACAGACAGACAGACAGACAGACAGACAGACAGACAGACAGACAGACAGACAGACAGACAGACAGACAGACAGACAGACAGACAGACAGACAGACAGACAGACAGACAGACAGACAGACGACAGAACAGACAGACAGACAGACAGACAGACAGACAGACAGACAGACAGACAGACAGACAGACAGACAGACAGACAGACAGACAGACAGACAGACAGACAGACAGACAGACAGACAGACAGACAGACAGACAGACAGACAGACAGACAGACAGACAGACAGACAGACAGACAGACAGACAGACAGACAGACAGACAGACAGACAGACAGACAGACAGACAGACAGACAGACAGACAGACAGACAGACAGACAGACAGACAGACAGACAGACAGACAGAGACAAAAAGAGACGAAGACGAGATTTTTTTAACCCAATAACTACTCTGGGATATGTGTGAACAGCAACCTTGGGAAAATAATCTGCATTATCATTAACAGCAGACTCATACATTTCCTCAGCAAAAACAATGTACTGAGCAAATATTAAATTGGCTTTACACCAAATTACCGTACCACAGACCACGTATTCACCCTGCAAACCCTAATTGACAAACAAACAAACAAAAGGCAAAGTCTCCTCATGCTTTGTTGATTTCAAAAAAGCTTTCAACTAAATTTGGCACCAGGGTCTGCTATACAAATTGATGGAAAGTAGTGTTAGGGGAAAAACATACAACATTATAAAATCCATGTACACAAACAACAAGTGTGCGGTAAAAATTGGCAAAAAACACACATTTCTTCCCACAGGGCCGTGGGGTGAGACAGGGATGCAGCTTAAGCCCCACCCTCTTCAACATATATATCAACAAATTAGCGAGGGCACTAGAACAGTCTGCAGCACCTGGCCTCACCCTACTAGAATCTGAAGTAAAATGTCTACTGTTTGCTGATGATCTGGTGCTTCTGTCCCCAAACAGCAGCACCTAGATCTTCTGCACAGATTCTGTCAGACCTGGGCCCTGACAGACCTGGGCCCTGACAGTAAATCTCAGTAAGACCAAAATAATGGTGTTCCAAAAAAGGTCCAGTCGCCAGGACCACAAATACAAATTCCATCTAGACACCGTTGCCCTAGAGTACACAAAAAAACTATACATACCTTGGCCTAAACATCAGCGCCACAGGTAACTTCCACAAAGCTGTGAACGATCTGAGAGACAAGGCAAGAAGGACTTTCTACGCCATCAAAAGAAACAACATTTCACATACCAATTAGGATCTGGCAAAAAATACTTGAATCAGTTATAGAACCCATTGCCCTTTATGGTTGTGAGGTCTGGGGTCCGCTCACCAACCAAGAATTCACAAAATGGGACAAACACCAAATTGAGACTGCATGCAGAATTCTGCAAATATATCCACAGTGTACAGTACAAAGTAAAACACCAAATAATGCATGCAGAGCAGAATTAGGCCGATACCCGCTAATTATCAAAATCCAGAAAAGAGACGTTAAATTCTACAACCACCTAAAAGGAAGTGATTCCCAAACCTTCCATAACAAAGCCATCATCTACAGAGAGATTAACCTGGATAAGAGTCCCCTAAGCAAGCTGGTCCTGGGGCTCTGTTCACAAACACAAACACACCCCACAGAGCTCCAGGACAGCAACACAATTAGACCCAACCAAATCATGAGAAAACAAAAAGATTATTACTTGACACATTGAAAAGAATTTACCAAAAAAACAGAGCAAACTAGAATGCTATTTGGCCCTAAACAGAAAGTACACAGTGACAGAATACCTGACCACTGTGACTGATCCAAACTTAAGGAAAGCTTTGACTATGTACAGACTCAGTGAGCAAAGCCTTGATATTGAGAAAGGCCGCCGTAGGCAGACCTGGCTCTCAAGAGAAGACAGGCTATGTGCACACTGCCCACAAAATGAGGTGGAAACTGAGCTGCACTTCCTAACCTCCTGCCAAATATATGACCATATTAGAGACACATATTTCCCTCAGATTACACAGATCAACAAAGAATTCAAAAACAAATCCAATTTTGATAAACTCCCGTATCTACTGGGTGAAATACCACAGTGTGCCATCACAGCAGCAAGATTTGTGACCTGTTGCCACAAGAAAAGGTCAACCAGTGAAGAACAAACACCATTGTAAATACAATCTATATTTTTGTTTATTTATTTTCCCTTTTGTACTTTAACTATTTGCACATTATTACAACACTGTATAGAGACATAATAAGACATTTGTAATGTCTTTATTCATTTGGAACTTTTGTAAGTGTAATGTTTACTGTTAATAAACAAAAATGAAATAAACAATAAAAATAATCTATTTCACTTGCTTTGGCAATGTTAACATATGATTCCGATGCCAATAAAGCCCTTAAATTTAAATTGAAATGAGCGTGAGAGAGAGAGAGAGAGAGAGAGAGAGAGAGAGAGAGAGAGAGAGAGACAGAGACAGAGACAGAGACAGAGACAGAGAGAGAGACAGAGACAGAGACAGAGAGACAAAGACAACAAAAGAGAGAGAGAGAGAGACAGAGAGAGAGACAGAGAGAGAGACAGAGAGAGAGACAGAGAGAGAGACAGAGAGAGAGAGAGACAGCCAGACAGCCAGACAAGAAGAGAGAGAGAGAGACAGAGAGACAGAGAGAGACACTGAGCCTGAACCATGGATCCTAAGAAGAGAGAGTGATTGAGGACAGCTTAATTTGGCTGAAGAAGCAAAGAGAGCCAGGGATGTATTTGAAGACAGATCCAGTATCGCTGTAAGTCAGGTCTGGAGTCAGATACAGGTCTGGAGTCAGATACAGTGTTGATGTTAGTCAGGTCTGGAGTCAGATAGAGTGCTGATGTTAGTCAGGTCTGGAGTCAGATACAGTGTTGATGTTAGTCAGGTCTGGAGTCAGATACAGTACTGATGTTAGTCAGGTCTGGAGTCAGATACAGTACTGATGTTATTCAGGTCTGGAGTCAGATACAGTACTGATGTTAGTCAGGTCTGGAGTCAGATACAGGTCTGGAGTCAGATACAGTACTGATGTTAGTCAGGTCTGGAGTCAGATACAGTGCTGATGTTAGTCAGGTCTGGAGTCAGATACAGTGCTGATGTTAGTCAGGTCTGGAGTCAGATACAGGTCTGGAGTCAGATACAGTACTGATGTTAGTCAGGTCTGGAGTCAGATACAGTGCTGATGTTAGTCAGGTCTGGAGTCAGATACAGGTCTGGAGTCAGATACAGTGCTGATGTTAGTCAGGTCTGGAGTCAGATACAGTGTTGATGTTAGTCAGGTCTGGAGTCAGATACAGTACTGATGTTAGTCAGGTCTGGAGTCAGATACAGTACTGATGTTAGTCAGGTCTGGAGTCAGATACAGTACTGTCTGGAGTCAGATACAGTACTGATGTTAGTCAGGTCTGGAGTCAGATACAGTACTGATGTTAGTCAGGTCTGGGGTCAGATACAGTACTGATGTTAGTCAGGTCTGGGGTCAGATACAGTACTGATGTTAGTCAGGTCTGGAGTCAGATACAGTACTGATGTTAGTCAGGTCTGGAGTCAGATACAGTACTGATGTTAGTCAGGTCTGGAGTCAGATACAGTACTGATGTTAGTCAGGTCTGGAGTCAGATACAGTACTGATGTTAGTCAGGTCTGGAGTCAGATACAGTACTGATGTTAGTCAGGTCTGGAGTCAGATACAGTACTGATGTTAGTCAGGTCTGGGGTCAGATACAGTACTGATGTTAGTCAGGTCTGGGGTCAGATACAGTACTGATGTTAGTCAGGTCTGGGGTCAGATACAGTACTGATGTTAGTCAGGTCTGGAGTCAGATACAGGTCTGGAGTCAGATACAGTACTGATGTTAGTCAGGTCTGGAGTCAGATACAGTACTGATGTTAGTCAGGTCTGGAGTCAGATACAGTACTGATGTTAGTCAGGTCTGGAGTCGGATACAGTGTTGACGTTAGTCAGGTCTGGAGTCAGATACAGTGTTGATGTTAGTCAGGTCTGGAGTCAGATACAGGTCTGGGGTCAGATACAGTGCTGATGTTGGTGTAAAGGAGCTCACCAAATCGGCTTCAGTGGGTTTAAGTAGGGGTTCCTGCGGGACACGGTAATTGAGCTGAAGATTTAACGGAAAAAAGGGAGGACTTAGCTATTGTATAAAAAAAAAATAACATTGTGGCTCCAAACACTATCCCTGCCTAATCCCAAATGGCACCCTATTCCCCATATAGTGCACTACTTTTGAACAGGGTCTATATAAGGAATAAGGTGCCATTTAGGACACAAGACATGTATGTTATATATAAACACAGTTTCTGGAGCACTGGACTGTACCACACACGTCCTGCTTAAAGCATGGGACCGGTAGGAGGTCTGTAGAGGAAAACGCCTCTATATTAACAAACATAATGTATACTATAGGTAGAAGGAAGTGTTTGGCTCACTCTCATTTCGCATTCACCGTGGCTTGTCTACAGGTGGTATGTGAGAAATTTGTAAAAAGGCTGCACATGGCAGCTCAAGTGTAAAAATACCTTTAAAAGTCAAGTGTCAATGTGCTGCTCCATAATGCAACCTGGATTGAATACTGGCCTGAGTGTGAAGAAGGGCTAGAGAGGTAGAGCAGTAGTTACTCTTTGGACCGGGACCCTTTGTGATAGAAAATTAATCAAGGACCCCTTCTGAACCAGAACACAACTCTGACTTTAGAGTGCGATAACCGAGTCTCGGGCTAACCAAGTCTCGGGCTAACCAAGTCTCGGGCTAACCAAGTCTCGGGCTAACCAAGTCTCGGGCTAACCAAGTCTCGGACTAACCAAGTCTCGGACTAACCAAGTCTCGGACTAACCAAGTCTCGGACTAACCCTAGGCCCTAGGGAAGAACATATTAAAAGCCCCACTCTTCACATGGGAGATTTTGTAGTTTAAAGGCAATTTCCTGCAATTCAACAACAACAACAAAAAATCCATGGGACAAAGATAACATTTAGCAGTTTTAAAGCTAATTTCCTGCAATTATACACATTTTCCCCATAGGGCAGTGACAATTTTGCAATTTTAAAAGGTTAAATTACAGTACAAAACAAACAAAAATTGAGAATACAATAAGTATTGAGTTAAAAAATGGATAATTGCTGGAGTGCTGTGGATCGCTGTGAGCCTCCCAGGCTCTGATGTACATCTAAGTGTAGCCAGCCTATGGTATAGATTAATACTATTGTATTGTACCCTTGTTCCACAGACCAATGGCCAAATTCGTTTAAATCGGTTGTTGCCAGCAATATTTACAAAAAAAATTGGGGGGAGATCTGGCCGCTGCAGTACCTCGGCAGACTCCAGGTGGGGAACCGCTGGGGCAGAGGGTCTAGATTGAATAATGAACTGGGAACACCTGGGGCAGAGGGTCTAGACTGAATAACGAGCTGGGAACCCCTGGGGCAGAGGGTCTAGACTGAATAACGAGCTGGGAACCCCTGGGGCAGAGGGTCTAGACTGAATAACGAGCTGGGGACCCCTGGGGTAGAGGGTCTAGACTGAATAACGAGCAGGGAACCCCTGGGGTAGAGGGTCTAGACTGAATAACGAGCTGGGAACCCCTGGGGTAGAGGGTCTAGACTGAATAACGAGCTGGGAACCCCTGGGGTAGAGGGTCTAGACTGAATAACGAGCTGGGAACCCCTGGGGTAGAGGGTCTAGACTGAATAACGAGCTGGGAAGCCCTGGGGTAGAGGGTCAAGACTGAATAACGAGCTGGGAAGCCCTGGGGTAGAGGGTCTGGTAACCATTTAACATAGATCCTGCAAGACATACAACCTATAGGCTGACATACAACCTATAGGCTAACATACAACCTATAGGCTAACATACCACCTGCTAGACTGTCACTTTCTCTGTGCCGTCGATCAACACATTGGGGACTGAGGAATAAAGATAGAAATAAAACTAAGGAATCTAACTCCCTGTCTGTCTAACAGAGGAGAGTGGTGAGGGGAGACTTGCTGGGAGGCCAGGGGCTGTATGGATTTTCTTAATTGAACTATTATTTATCTAGGCAAGTCAGTTAAGAACAAATTCTTACATACAATGACGGCCTACCCCGGCCAAACCCTAATGACACTGGACCAATTTTGTGCAACCCCATGGGACTCCCAATCATGGCCGGTTGTGATACAGCCTGGAATCGAACCAGGGTCTGTAATGACGCCTCTAGCACTGAGATGCAGTACCTTAGACCGCTACATCTCAGAGTACAAGTGCTGATCTAGAGTCAGTTTTAGATTTTAGGTGATTGGAGACAGATGAGGGGAGAGGGGTGATTGGAGACAGGGGAGGGGAAAGGGGTGAGGGCTGGTGGGTGATTGGAGACGGGAGAGGGGAAAGGGGTGAGGGCTGGTGGGTGATTGGGTGCAGGGGAGGGGAAAGGGAGACATGGCAGAAACAGAGCAGAGACTGAGCAGAGCTAAACAGCTGAGGGTGACTGGTGTCATGACGTTGGCCTCTTTTGGTACAGGGAGGACAGTTGACCCCTCCCTTTTGCACCCAATCCACCCTGTGTGTAAAGGGTCGTAAAAACTCTAAAATTCCAGGAGAGTCTCTGGCCACATGGCCCATAGAGAGACACAGGAAATTCTTCCAACTCATAGAATTGGAGGGCCAAGCGACATTTTGTGTTCTGGAGAAGGTATGGAAGATTGGTGAAGAATCCAGCTACGAACTGATCCGCTTGGTACAATTTTGTGATACTCAGAAGAGACAATATAGCCATATTACCATAAAACTGTTTATATAATAGCATCATAATGGTTGTATAGAATGTATTAATAAGGATAAAGCTTTTGTAAGACATTGAGATGCTATGTACTGATGTAATGTGATAGATTTGGTTACAGAAATACAATTCTAACTCAGTCATAGGCACGCCCCCAGGGACCCATACAGGACCAGGCGTCATTTGACAAGCTGTTCTATGGGCACTATAAAACACCCCCTGATTTACATTTCTCGAGACCAGGCCTACACTCCGTGGCCACATAGGTTCTACCATCTAATTCCTCTACTGAAAGTGAATCATACCACATGGTTAACTTTTAGACTATTGATACCGACAGAATAAGAACAAGTCTTTGATATTAATTATTAGTCTGCAGCTAAGTAAATTATATCATCGCACGCGAAGACCAACGAAACAACCATTCTATGACGACATTAATGAATGTCGCTTTGAAAGATCCATTCTAACCGAGAGAGAGACTCTCCAACAGAACCGAACTCTCCAACAAAGAACGACGACACACTGAGCGTAAATATATATTGATTGCAATTGTTCCCGAATGAGTGAGCCTTCAATTGTCAATTGTTAATATTAATGAACTCTGTGTAACTTCTCAGCGGACCGTTTATGACCCATTGTTCAACAGGCCGACCAGCCTGTTTAGCCCACAAGGGCACATTCCTCTAACAATCCTTTGTGACGATAATGACTGTTTGTATGTTTTTCTGTTAATTACTTAGTGTAGTAAATAAATGATTTTAAGACAATTGATGTATGGATGATTTTAGTAAAGACTGGGTTCATGCAGATACAACAATTTACGACGTTTGGAATGAGACTGGACTAGAGGTAAAATTCACCAATTAAACTAGAAGATAATCGGCCTATACTATAATAGAATATAATATTATAGTACAGGAAAGTTATATTAGGAAAATTATAGCTTTGTAATCTGAATATTCTCCTTGGTGCCCCGATCTCCTAGTTAATTACAATGAAACGATTAATCAGTTTAATCGCGTGATAATAATTACAGGGAGCTAATTGATAAACATATCTTCCGTTTAATGGTAACCCAAAGACACGACACTGGCTTGACTCTGGGTTCATCTCCTGACATGGGAGGACCAACCAGGAGGCTCTGTTTTCCAAAATACATTATTGAAGCTAATTTACTGTATTTCTGAACAATTAAAAAGTGTTGAAATGCTATTTGGAGAACAGCAAAAACAAGCCACAATGATCCCATCCACATACAGTTTAAATATGAGACATGATTCCCATTGACACATATGACATTATGACAACTGTATTGTTTCCCTTTTGGTTGTATTTTAATGTCGGTCTATAGGGAAGATATGTCCTGTGGAGATGTCCATATTGAAACATACAGTGAAACATACAGTGGTTGTATTTTAATGTAGGCCTACAGGGAAGATATGTCCTGTGGAGATGTCCATATTGAAACATACAGTGAAACATACAGTGGTTGTATTTTAATGTAGGCCTACAGGGAAGATATGTCCTGTGGAGATGTCCATATTGAAACATACAGTGAAATATACAGTGGTGGTATTTTAATGTAGGCCTATAGGGAAGATATGTCCTGTGGAGATGTCCATATTTAAGCATACATTGAAATATACAGCGGTTGTATTTTAATGTAGGCCTACAGGGAAGATATGTCCTGTTGAGATGTCCATATTGAAGCATACATTGAAATATACAATGATTGTATTTTAATGTAGGCCTACAGGGAAGATATGTCCTGTGGAGATGTCCATATTGAAGCATACAGTGGTTGTATTTTAATGTAGGCCTATAGGGAAAATATATATATATATTCCCTATAGGCCTACATTAAAATACATACATACATACATACATACACACACTCCAGACTCCGACATTACTCGTCCTAATATGTATTTACTACTTAAATCCATTATTTTACTTTAGATTTGTGTATATTGTTGTGAATTGTTAGATATTACTGCACTGTCAGAGCCAGGAACACAAGCATTTCGTTACACCCGCTATAACATCTGCTAAATATGAGTATGTGACCAATAAAATTAGATTTTATTTTAATTTGTTTTACCCATTTACCAATAGGTGATCTTATTTGTGAGACATTGGAAAACCTCCCTGGTCTTTGTGGCTCAATCTGTGTTTGAAATTCACAGCTCGACGAGGGACCTTACAGATAATTGTATGTGTGGGGTACAGAGATGAGGTAGTCATTCAGAAATCATGTTAAACACTATTATTGTACACAGAGTGAGCCCATGCAACTTATTTCATGACTTGTTAAGCACATTTTTACTCCTGAACGTATTTAGGCTTGCCATAACAAAGGGGTTGAATACAAACAGGATAACTATTGTAAACTAGATTGTGTCCGTAAAATGTATATAGTTTGCCCGGGTGGCCAGCTCTAAGAAGAGTCTTGGTGGTTCCATTTAAGAATGATGGAGGACACTGTGTTGTTGGGGACATTCAATGCTGCAGAAATGTTTTGCTACCTTTCCCCAGATCTGTGCATCGACACAATCCTGTCTCGGAGCTCTACGGGCAATTCCTTCGACCTCATTGCTCCGTTTTTGCTCTGACATGCAATGTCAACTGTGGGACCTTATATAGACAGGTGTGTGCCTTTACAAATCATGTCCAATCAATTGAATTTACCACAGGTGGACTCCAATCAAGTTGTAGAAACATCACAAGGATGATCAATGGAAACAGGATGCGCCTGAGATCAATTTCGAGTCTCATAGCAAAGGGTCTGAATACTTACGTAAATACAGTATTTTAGTTTTTAATCCATTTTAGAATAAGGATGTAGCGTAAGGCTGTGGAAAAAGTCAAGGGATCTGAATACTTTCTGAAGGCATTGTATATTTTATTTCCCCCAGAATATATGTGGGGGATTAGAAATGATGCAGACAATTACATAGATGAAAGCCACAGTCTATCTGCAGTATTAATGCTGATCTACTCTCTAATATTTCTTTTGGAAATAAGTTGAATAATTATTGACTGAATACATTTCAGCTTTTTATTTGTAATTGATTTGTTAACACACAAAAAAAAACAAAAAAATTGAAATAACATATTTCCACTGACATTATGGTTTATTGTGTGCAGTGACAAGAAATCTAAATGTCATCCATTTTAAATTCAGCCTGTAACAAAACATTTAGAACAAGTCAAAGAGTTGTGAAGACACTGTAGTTCCGTCCCTGGTTGGTTGATATACCGTATTTGTATATAATATTTGTATATTACTGTATATAAATATTATTTCTAACAAATATTATTGGTTTTTCTCTATTTTCTGTACTATATGAAGAAAATAGAGGAAAAACTAAAAGTGTCAAGAAACAAAAAATGTCACTGCAATTAAGACAACGATTTCTTGGCCACCGTATTTCACGAGATTAATTGTTATGTGTAGCTGGGGTTGTGTAGTTTCTATGTGCTTTCTGTCTGTGGTTTCTGGTTTCTAAAGGGAACTAAAGCCCTCATTGGTGGGTTTCCTGTCAAATCTCCTGGTGATTTGACAGAGTGAGTGTGTGTGTGTGTGTGTGTGTGTGTGTGTGTGTGTGTGTGTGTGTGTGTATATGGACTCTGACATAAGAGCCGGTAGTCAGCTCAGGCAACTCCCTGCTGGCCAACCAACCATAGGAGAAATAAAAACAGCAGGTGTTTCTCAAGCTACCTAGCCTCCAACCAGCAAAAGAAATTGTGTTTTTTTGGTGGTGAATATAACTATATATATATATAACTATACAGTACTAGTCAAATGTTTGGACATACCTATTCATTCAAGAGTTCTTTATTTTGACTATTTTCTACATTGTAGATAATAATAGTGAAGACATCAAAACATATGAAATAACACATATGGAATCATGTAGTAACCAAAAAAAGTGTTGGCATTTTCTCAACCACCTTCATGAGGTAGTCACCGGGAATGCATTTCAATTAACAGGTGTGCCATATCGCAAACAATTGGTGGGGTTTTTGGAGGGGAAAAAAATACTAGGTTTTGTTGCTCGTGACACGTTTTCGACCTAACTAGACACGGGCAGGAAAACTGTCAATGTCACACAATTTTTGCTGTCGTCAGATCACTACATTATATAGAGTCAATGTATTTTTTGTAACATACATTGCATGGTTTAGGCTAGAGGTATTGGGAGCAACATCTAATTTTGGAGAATTTAGGGAACATGTCATGAAACTTAAAATGACTTAAAAATGGCTGTAATCTCTCAGATACAGGAATTGATTGGAGACTAAAACACAACATTAAGAGAATCTGAGCCTGACCCTGCTTCACAGATTTACATTAAACTGGATGACACACATTACCAGCCCCTGTAATCACAGTGTGATATCCTGGCCCCAAGTCCCAAATGGCACCCTATTCCCTATGTAGTGCACTCATTTTGACCAGGAGCCCGTAGTGCTACATAGGGAATAGGGTGTCATTTGTGACAAAACTCTGATCTGCTATACCATTATGCCTGAGATTTGGACATACATTTTGGGAATGAATTAGGTGAGAAGGGTGAGATGCTTACTGATGATTAAAAAAAGATGGTAAACAAATGTTTATTTTTTCTTTTTTTTTTTGGGGGGGGTGTTATGTTTTTGTAAACAAAGTAAATCAGAAACCAAACTACAACAAATTATTTGACGGTTTATAGCCACATTTATGTTAAGGTATTTACTCTGAGGCAAAAAGCAACAGATTAGTTGGTTTAAAAATTGTAGAACATTTCATGTTTAAATCCAAAATATTAACTTTATTTCGGAGGCATTCCTTCAACAAAGTGCAATTCATAGTAAGAGTTGGCATATGTTAATTTAAACAAATATATAACAACCTTCCATGATCACGTACAACAGTGTGTAATATCACTGTAACTAACAGCTTCAGTGTCTGTCATTGAGTATTTGCTAAATAACATATGTAATAAACAGCACTGTACACGAGGTGGGCTACTACCTCTTTAATGCCATCTATTCATGTTTTGGGTTTACCTTTCACCCTCCAGGTTGGGATTACCTTTCACCCTCCAGGTTGGGATTACCTTTCACCCTTCACGCTCCCTATTCCCTATGTAGCCCTACGGGTCCAGAGTTATTTAATCAAGAGACAAGGGACAGAGTTATTTAATCAAGAGACAAGGGGCAGTTATTTAATCAAGAGACAAGGGACAGAGTTATTTAATCAAGAGACAAGGGACAGAGTTATTTAATCAAGAGACAAGGGACAGAGTTATTTAATCAAGAGACAAGGGACAGAGTTATTAAATCAAGACAAAGGACAGCGTTATTTCATCGAGACAAGGGACAGAGTTATTTCATCGAGACAAGGGACAGAGTTATTTCATCGAGAGAAAAGGGACAGAGTTATTTAATCGAGACAAGGGACAGAGTTATTTAATCAAGAGAAAAGGGACAGTGAGGGGATAGATAATAGTAAGAGATGATGCTGCTAGTGGGAGCCCCCCCCCAATCATCGCAAGACAGCCCCATAGCCCATAAGACACAGCCCCAGCTAGGCCCCAGGCCCTCAGTCCCAGCTAGGCCCCAGGCCCTCAGTCCCAGCTAGGCCCCAGGCCCTCAGTCCCAGCTAGGCCCCAGGCCCTCAGTCCCAGCTAGGCCCCAGGCCCTCAGTCCCAGCTAGGCCCCAGGCCCTCAGTCCCAGCCCCTCAGTCCCAGCCCCAGCTAGGCCCCAGCCCCTCAGTCCCAGCTAGGCCCCAGGCCCTCAGTCCCAGCCCCAGCTAGGCCCCAGCCCAGGCACACTGCCAAAATCAGTTGTCCCTCATTTGCATTTATGCTAATCAAATATTTTATATCAGAGTTTGATATGAAACAAACAACAAATAAAGACAGATAATCTCTTCATAGAGACTCCTTATGGCCAGCTGGGAGACATCTGCTTTATTGTGCATTTGCCTTTTCAATGAACCATGGTTGTAATTATACCATTATTATCAATAACAATACAACATATGATTTACATATTTATGTATTTGTTTTTAATTATATTCATGCATAATGTATTTATTTGTAGTCAAAATAATTTACTTTTGTGCGTTTGTTTTTCCAAGTAATTTTTTCAACTAACCAACCTCCCCACGGTACGTTACTTAACACAGTTCATAACCTACCTCCCCACGGTACGTCACTTAACATAGTTCATAACCAACCTCCCCACGGTACGTCACTTAACACAGTTCATAACCTACCTCCCCACGGTACGTCACTTAACACAGTTCATAACCTACCTCCCCACGGTACGTCACTTAACACAGTTCATAACCTACCTCCCCACGGTACGTCACTTAACACAGTTCATAACCTACCTCCCCACGGTACGTCACTTAACACAGTTCATAACCAACCTCCCCACGGTACGTCACTTAACATAGTTCTTTGACCCCAATCTAATGTTATTAAATGTTTGAACACACAGTTGCATAAACGACATCCAAATAAAATACAGCTTGCAAGAGTAGAAACACATCTGGGACCATCATAGTAATACTTAGTTTCCTTACTAACATTATCAGAGTTTATGTCAAATTACTTGTATTTCAATATTCTCATTTGTGACAGAAATTGGGGATAAAATGAGAAATATGTTTGAAATATCAAATTACGATTTACATGTTGTTGTTTTATTCATAACAGTAAAGCAATTGACTCAGTCTCAACGTTTTGAAGAAGTGGTCATTTAATCCTCGTGATAAAGACACAACAGAGAATTAGAAAGATAAGCCATGAGTCTGGATTAAATAATCAAAAATGCATTTGTGGATTACATGGCTGGCGTAATCACAGAATAAACCCAGTAAAGTAAAATCTTGGAGTACCCATCCAGAGAGTAAATAAAGGGGGTTAGGAAGGGATGAATATTGATGGCGACCGAGATCGGGGGAAACGTACACTTGTAGAAGAGAGAGTACACTTGTAGCATTTAGAAGTGCAGGGATAACTACTTTCATTCCTGGATTGTCTAACTGAAGAAGATGCTTCCTCAGTATCGGTCAGTGTTAATATCATTCAGAACTAGACAGTAGTTTGGACCAGGTCAGTAGTAATACCATCAGAACTAGACAGTAGTTTGGACCAGGTCAGTAGTAATACCATCAAAACTAGACAGTAGTTTGGACCAAGTCAGTAGTAATACCATCAGAACTAGACAGTAGTTTGGACCAGGTCAGTGGTAATACCATCAGAACTAGACAGTAGTTTGGACCAGGTCAGTGGTAATACCATCAGAACTAGACAGTAGTTTGGACCAGGTCAGTAGTAATACCATCAGAACTAGACAGTAGTTTGGACCAGGTCAGTAGTAATACCATCAGAACTAGACAGTAGTTTGGACCAGGTCAGTGGTAATACCATCAGAACTAGACAGTAGTTTGGACCAGGTCAGTGGTAATACCATCAGAACTAGACAGTAGTTTGGACCAGGTCAGTAGTAATACCATCAGAACTAGACAGTAGTTTGGACCAGGTCAGTAGTAATACCATCAGAACTAGACAGTAGTTTGGACCAGGTCAGTAGTAGTACCATCAGAACTAGACAGTAGTTTGGACCAGGTCAGTGGTAATACCATCAGAACTAGACAGTAGTTTGGACCAGGTCAGTGGTAATACCATCAGAACTAGACAGTAGTTTGGACCAGGTCAGTGGTAATACCATCAGAACTAGACAGTAGTTTGGACCAGGTCAGTGGTAATACCATCAGAACTAGACAGTAGTTTGGACCAGGTCAGTGGTAGTACCATCAGAACTAGACAGTAGTTTGGACCAGGTCAGTAGTAATACCATCAGAACTAGACAGTAGTTTGGACCAGGTCAGTAGTAATACCATCAGAACTAGACAGTAGTTTGGACTAGGTCAGTGGTAATACCATCAGAACTAGACAGTAGTTTGGACCAGGTCAGTGGTAATACCATCAGAACTAGACAGTAGTTTGGACCAGGTCAGTAGTAATACCATCAGAACTAGACAGTAGTTTGGACCAGGTCAGTAGTAATACCATCAGAACTAGACAGTAGTTTGGACCAGGTCAGTGGTAATACCATCAGAACTAGACAGTAGTTTGGACCAGGTCAGTGGTAATACCATCATAACTAGACAGTAGTTTGGACCAGGTCAGTAGTAGTACCATCAGAACTAGACAGTAGTTTGGACCAGGTCAGTAGTAATACCATCAGAACTAGACAGTAGTTTGGACCAGGTCAGTAGTAATACCATCAGAACTAGACAGTAGTTTGGACCAGGTCAGTGGTAATACCATCAGAACTAGACAGTAGTTTGGACCAGGTCAGTGGTAATACCATCAGAACTAGACAGTAGTTTGGACCAGGTCAGTGGTAGTACCATCAGAACTAGACAGTAGTTTGGACCAGGTCAGTAGTAATACCATCAGAACTAGACAGTAGTTTGGACCAGGTCAGTGGTAATACCATCAGAACTAGACAGTAGTTTGGACCAGGTCAGTGGTAATACCATCAGAACTAGACAGTAGTTTGGACCAGGTCAGTGGTAGTACCATCAGAACTAGACAGTAGTTTGGACCAGGTCAGTAGTAATACCATCAGAACTAGACAGTAGTTTGGACCAGGTCAGTAGTAATACCATCAGAACTAGACAGTAGTTTGGACCAGGTCAGTGGTAGTACCATCAGAACTAGACAGTAGTTTGGACCAGGTCAGTAGTAATACCATCAGAACTAGACAGTAGTTTGGACCAGGTCAGTGTTTATGAGCCTAGCTGACAATAAGGTATTAGTATTAGTCTTTATGAGACTTGCTGGTTATGTTAAAAGTGTGCCATGAGAGACTAAATCAATAGTCAAACATAGAAACTGTAGCACTCTACACCAGGCATCACTAGAGAGCAGGGTTGAAAGAACAGTACATGCTCAGTAATACTGTCAGACATCTACTACCATCTGGGGGGAGAGAGGAATAAACAAAGTCCTGCCTGGTAGAGAAGCAGCAGGCGGAGGGGCCGTGTCACACCACAACTTCCTGACAACTAAACCTCAAAACATGCCCTGTGCTTTGTCTGATGTCATAACCCTTCCCCGTGTTATTGAGATCCAGGGCTCCCAGAGGGCTACTTTTGTCTGATGTCATAACCGTTTCCCATGTTATTGAGCTCTAGGGCTCCCAGAGGGCTAGTTAGCCTAATGTAATAACCGTTTCCCAGGTTACTGAGCTCTAGGGCTCCCAGAGGGCTAGTTAGCCTAATGTAATAACCGTTTCCCAGGTTACTGAGCTCTAGGGCTCCCAGAGGGCTAGTTAGCCTGATGTCATAACCGTTTCCCAGGTTACTGAGCTCTAGGGCTCCCAGAGGGCTAGTTAGCCTAATGTAATAACCGTTTCCCAGGTTACTGAGCTCTAGGGCTCCCAGAGGGCTAGTTAGCCTAATGTAATAACCGTTTCCCATGTTACTGAGCTCTAGGGCTCCCAGAGGGCTAGTTAGCCTAATGTAATAACCATTTCCCAGGTTACTGAGCTCTAGGGCTCCCAGAGGGCTACTTTTGTCTGATGTCATAACCATTTCCCAGGTTACTGAGATCCAGGGCTCCCAGAGGGCTCGTTAGCCTGATGTAATAAACCGTTTCCCAGGTTACTGAGCTCTAGGGCTCCCAGAGGGCTACTTTTGTCTGATGTCATAACCGTTTCCCAGGTTACTGAGCTCTAGGGCTCCCAGAGGGCTACTTTTGTCTGATGTCATAACCATTTCCCAGGTTACTGAGCTCTAGGGCTCCCAGAGGGCTACTTTTGTCTGATGTCATAACCGTTTCCCAGGTTACTGAGCTCTAGGGCTCCCAGAGGGCTACTTTTGTCTGATGTCATAACCGTTTCCCAGGTTACTGAGCTCTAGGGCTCCCAGAGGGCTAGTTCAGCACAACACTCAGCAGAGTGTTACTAACAAACAGCAGAGTAGGACAACGGTTTGGCAGACTTTTACAATAATGTCGGCCCTCTACACAGGCCTCTCCCTAACCCTGTCGGCCCTCTACACAGGCCTCTCCCTAACCCTGTCGGCCCTCTACACAGGCCTCTCCCTGGCAGATGATGTTTCTCTGGGTGTCTAATGGTGGTGTATGCTCTGTCTCTGAGTGCATCCCAAATCAATACCCTATGGGTTCCTGGTCAAAAGTAGTATACCAAATAGGGAATAGGGTGCCCCGCCTCACGGCTAGGGCCCCGCCTCACGGCTAGGGCCCCGCCTCACGGCTAGGGCCCCGCCTCACGGCTAGGATCCCATGTCATGGCTAGGGCCCCCGTCTCATGACTAGACCTGTTCTACACAGCTTGGTTGTTTCCAAATGAGAAGGCATCATCCCGCATCAGTACAGCTGCTGTGGGGAGAAGGCATCATACCGCATCAGTACAGCTGCTGTGGGAAGAAGGCATCATAGCGCATCAGTACAGCTGCTGTGGGAAGAAGGCATCATAGCGCATCAGTACAGCTGCTGTGGGAAGAAGGCATCATACCGCATCAGTACAGCTGCTGTGGGAAGAAGGCATCATACCGCATCAGTACAGCTGCTGTGGGAAGAAGGCATCATACCGCATCAGTACAGCTGCTGTGGGAAGAAGGCATCATACCACATCAGTACAGCTGCTGTGGGAAGAAGGAATCATACCGCATCAGTACAGCTGCTGTGGGAAGAAGGCATCATACCGCATCAGTACAGCTGCTGTGGGAAGAAGGCATCATACCGCATCAGTACAGCTGCTGTGGGAAGAAGGCATCATACCGCATCAGTACAGCTGCTGTGGGAAGAAGGCATCATACCGCATCAGTACAGCTGCTGTGGGAAGAAGGCATCATACCGCATCAGTACAGCTGCTGTGGGAAGAAGGCATCATACCGCATCAGTACAGCTGCTGTGGGAAGAAGGCATCATACCGCATCAGTACAGCTGCTGTGGGAAGAAGGCATCATACCACATCAGTACAGCTGCTGTGGGAAGAAGGCATCATACTGCATCATAACGTGTGTTCTCTCTCCTGGCAGTATCCTTCACACAGAAAACAGTCCAACAGATCCTCAATGGAAAACATATTGACTGTTGTCTGTCTCCATTTCTAGGCTATTTCTAGATTAAAACATAAAATACTACAATGATAATCAAATAGCCTTATGCCTAACAAAATGTAAACGGCTATATCTAAGTAGCTATTCCCCAGGTTGTTCCTGTAAATGAGAATCTGTTCCCAGTCAACTTGCTGGGTAAAATAAGGCTTAAATAAAATAAATAAATGAATGAATGAATAAATATAAATTCTGCCCTTGGCATTTGGCATGTATGAACTCAATGACTCCAAGCACTAAAATGAGATGGTTATCAAACATACTGACAGTATTCCATCTAACCTACATCCCAAATGCCACCCTATTCCCTCTATAGTGCACTACAGTTGACCATGGCCACTCAAAAAGTAGTGCACTATATAGGGAATAGGTTGGCATTTTGGATTCAGACTCAATGTATTCCTATGGTACATTGTATCAGGGTACAAACACCCATTGTCTACAGAATGTAAACCAGGTGCTTTCTTACTTTTCTGTTGTTATCAACTGTAAGATCCACTTCCTGTTTTCAATGTTCCATCTGACTGGCCGTATCTGAAAAAAGGCACCCTATTCGCTAAGTAGTGTACTACAGGGCCCACTGACTCTGGTCGAAAGTAGTGCACTATATAGGGAACAGGGTACCGTTTGGGACACATAAATTGCACTATAATTATGAATAGTTGGTTGTAGAACAAACAAATTAGGAGACGATTGAGTTAACAGCACAACTACATTTGCATGAGTTGGAGATACGTGCCTAGTTAAATAAAAGGTTGAATAACAAATCATTCAAAATTAAATAAAAAAAATTTAAAAAACAGTTTCTGGATGTTAATATGATGACTATGAAAGCTTATCAAAGGATAAATGTTTAACAGCCAAAAAAAACATGAACAGTTATAAATGATGAAGAAATACTAGTGTGCATGTGTGGACCTGAGAGTCGCCAATATCAACATGTCTGTCGGCACTACTGTAAGTCACTTTGGATAAAATATGCTGAAATGGAAAACACACACGTAACAATGAATTACATACAGAACAGGGCATACAAGCTGTGACCCATGTCACTAACATCACCACCATAACAAAAGCTCTCACCAAAACCAAACAGCACCACCATGTCACTAACATGTAGCCGTAGAGCGGTGTTTATACCCTGTAATATAGTGGCTGTAGAGCGGTGTTTATACCCTGTAATGTAGTGGCTGTAGAGCGGTGTTTATACCCTGTAATGCAGTGGCTGTAGGGCGGTGTTTATACCCTGTAATGCAGTGGCTGTAGAGCGGTGTTTATACCCTGTAATGCAGTGGCTGTAGAGCGGTGTTTATACCCTGTAATGCAGTGGCTGTAGAGCGGTGTTTATACCCTGTAATGCAGTGGCTGTAGGGTGGTGTTTATACCCTGTAATGCAGTGGCTGTAGAGCGGTGTTTATACCCTGTAATGCAGTGGCTGTAGAGCGGTGTTTATACCCTGTAATGTAGTGGCTGTAGAGTGGTGTTTATACCCTGTAATGTAGTGGCTGTAGGGCGGTGTTTATACCCTGTAATGTAGTGGCTGTAGGGCGGTGTTTATACCCTGTAATGCAGTGGCAGTAGAGCGGTGTTTATACCCTGTAATGTAGTGGCTGTAGAGCGGTGTTTATACCCTGTAATGCAGTGGCAGTAGAGCGGTGTTTATACCCTGTAATGTAGTGGCTGTAGAGCGGTGTTTATACCCTGTAATGTAGTGGCTGTAGAGTGGTATTTATACCCTGTAATGCAGTGGCAGTAGAGCGGTGTTTATAACCTGTAATGCAGTGGCTGTAGAGCGGTGTTTATACCCTGTAATGTAGTGGCTGTAGAGCGGTGTTTATACCCTGTAATGTAGTGGCTGTAGAGCGGTGTTTATACCCTGTAATGCAGTGGCAGTAGAGCGGTGTTTATACCCTGTAATGTAGTGGCAGTAGAGCGGTGTTTATACCCTGTAATGCAGTGGCAGTAGAGCGGTGTTTATACCCTGTAATGTAGTGGCTGTAGGGCGGTGTTTATACCCTGTAATGTAGTGGCTGTAGGGCGGTGTTTATACCCTGTAATGCAGTGGCAGTAGAGCGGTGTTTATACCCTGTAATGTAGTGGCTGTAGAGCGGTGTTTATACCCTGTAATGCAGTGGCAGTAGAGCGGTGTTTATACCCTGTAATGTAGTGGCTGTAGAGCGGTGTTTATACCCTGTAATGCAGTGGCAGTAGAGCGGTGTTTATACCCTGTAATGTAGTGGCTGTAGAGCGGTGTTTATACCCTGTAATGCAGTGGCAGTAGAGCGGTGTTTATACCCTGTAATGCAGTGGCTGTAGAGCAGTGTTTATACCCTGTAATGTAGTGGCTGTAGGGCGGTGTTTATACCCTGTAATGTAGTGGGTGATTAAACATGATTCATCTCCAGGCCATACCCTATCCATTCTTAGAGAAATGTGATTTCAGCTGAGAGCGGGTAGCTCTATGATACTGAACAGTTTTAAATATGTATTTGACCTTGAACGTGACTGCAGTAGGGGTGGAGATGGGTCAATGAGAGTATAATCTAAGGCTATAAATGGTACTTTGCTTACAGAGATACAGTAATTGGGATGAAAGGACTACTACGTCACTGTAGAAGATAAGAAAACGATGAGGGAGTAACATTTGACTGAATGAGAGAGATATTCAGAACGCAGCCACTGACCAATCACAGTAGCACTATCATGGTGTGTGTGTGTGTGTGTGTGTGTGTGTGTGTGTGTGTACATGCGTGCGTACGTATCTGTGGTAATTCCTGTTACCGTGTGGTAATACAGTCAAAATATAGATATTATGTAAGGCAGTCTGAGGCAGTCTGTTTGAGGTAATATGTTTAAAAAGGGAAAGTACGAGTTCTGGTTTGACAGTGTTTATTACCCAGTAACATTACTGTTAGTATAACCATTAGCAGAAGTGTGAACCACAAAGGCCCAGGAGACCTTAGCAGCGAGAGACATACAGCGAGGCTTGGTGAAGGGCCTGCCCCTTACTGGAAGATAAAGAACCATATTCAAAGGGTTTGTCCCAAATGGCACCATAGGGCTCTGGTCAAAAGTAGGGCACTAGACAGGGAATAGGGCTCTGGTCAAAAGTAGTGTACTAGATAGATAATAGTGCATGCCGATATAAAGGAGGGCTACGGTTCCAGAAACCTCCGTGTAATACTGATATTAGTTGAAATAAAAAATAGGACCCTTAATAATTTAGGCTAAACAGGAATCTGAATGCCGTGTCAATGCCGTTACTGAGACATTTTCTGTTGACCGTCAAGTTCAAGTGATGCGGTGTGCATCCCGACATCAAAACGCTCCGTAGCAGGATAGCTGACGCTGATGTCAGCGTTTAGTTCACAGACCGATCTATGCTGACTGAACGATTCTTTTAGTTCACAGACCGATCTATGCTGACTGAACGAATCTTTTAGTTCACACGCCTATCTATGCTGACTGAACGATTATTTAGTTCACACACCTATCTATGCTGACTGAACGATTATTTAGTTCACACACCTATCTATGCTGACTGAACAAATCTTTTAGTTCACACACCTATCTATGCTGACTGAACGATTCTTTAGTTCACACGCCTATCTATGCTGACTGAACAATTATTTTATCCCTGTGTAAAGATTTATACTCGACTCTGGCATTGCTCGTCCTAATATTTATATATTTCTTTCTTTTACCTTTTAGATGGGTGTATTGTTAGATATTACTCCACTGTTGGAGCTAGGAACACAAGCATTTCTCTACATCTGCAATAACATCTGGTAAATATGTGTATGTGACCAATAACATCTGGTAAATATGTGTATGTGACCAATAACATCTGATTTGATTTATATTGATGAAAGCATATTTTGGCTGAATCAAATGAACTTCTCTTCTACTGCCAGGTGGATTGGAAGGCCCTGATCTAAACATGTCCAGGTGGATTGGAAGGCCCTGATCTAAACATGTCCAGGTGGATTGGAAGGCCCTGATCTAAACATGTCCAGGTGGATTGGAAGGCCCTGATCTAAACATGTCCAGGTGGATTGGAAGGCCCTGATCTAAACATGTCCAGGTGGATTGGAAGGCCCTGATCTAAACATGTCCTATGTACAGTGGCTTGCGAAAGTCTTCACCCCCCTTGGAATTTTTCCTATTTTGTTGCCTTACAACCTGGAATTAAAATAGATTTTGGGGGGGTTTGTATCATTTGATTTAAACAACATGCCTACCACTTTAAAGATGCAAAATATGTTTTATTGTGAAACAAATAAGAAATAAGACAAAAAAAAAAAAAGAAAACTTGAGCGTGCATAACTATTCACCCCCCCAAAGTCAATACTTTGTAGAGCCATCTTTTACAGCAATTACAGCTGCAAGTCTCTTGGGGTATGTCTCTATAAGCTTGGCACATCTAGCCACTGGAATTATTACCCATTCTTCAAGGCAAAACTGCTTCAGCTCCTTCAAGTTGGATGGGTTCCGCTGGTGTACAGCAATTTTTAAGACATACCACAGATTCTCAATTGGATTGAGGTCTGGGCTTTGACTAGGCTATTCCAAAACATTTAAATGTTCCCCTTAAACCACTCAAGTGTTGCTTTAGCAGTATGCTTAGAGTCATTGTCCTGCTGGAAGGTGAACCTCCGTACCAGACTCAAGTCTCTGGAAGACTGAAACAGATTTCCCTCAAGAATTTCCCTGTATTTAGCTCCCTCCATCATTCCTTCAGTTCTGACTAGTTTCCCAGTCCCTGCAAATGAAAAACATCCCCACAGCATGATGCTGCCACCACCATGCTTCACTGTGGGGATGGTGTTCTCAGGGTTGTGAAAGGTGTTGGATTTGCGCCAGACATAGCGTTTTCCTTGATGGGCAAAAAGCTCAATTTTAGTCTCATCTGACCAGAGTACCTTCTTCCATATGTTTGGAGAGTCTTCCACATGCCTTTTGGCGGACACCAATCGTGTTTGCTTATTATTTTCTTTAAGCAATGGCTTTTTTCTGGACACTCTTCCGTAAAGCCACTCTCTCGTTGGCTGGCCCTCGCTTCATATTCGTCGCCAAACCCACTGGCTCCAGGTCATCTATAAGTCTTTGCTAGGAAAGCCCCGCCTTATCTCAGTTCACTAGTCACCATAGCAGAACCCAACCGTAGCACGCGCTCCAGCAGGTATATTTCACTGGTCACCCCCAAAGCCAATTCCTCTTTTGGCCGTCTCTCCTTCCAGTTCTCTGCTGCCAATGACTGGAACGAACTGCAAAAATCACTGAAGCTGGAGACCCATATCTCCCTCACTAACTGTAAGCACCAGCTGTCATTGCAGCTCACAGATCACTGCACCTGTACATAGCCCATCTGTAAATAGCCCATCCAACTACCTCATCCCCATACTGTTATTTATTTAAAATGTTTTGCTCAAATGCACCCCAGTATCTCTACTTGCACATTCATCTTCTGCACATCTATCACTCCAGTGTTTAATTGCTATATTGTAACTATTCGCCACTATGGCCAATTTATTGCCTTACCTCCCTTATCCTACCTCATTTGCACACACTGTATATAGACGTTTTCTATGGTATTATTGACTGTATGTTTGTTTATTCCATGTGTAACTCTGTTGTTGTTGTTTGTGTCGCACTGCTTTGCTTTATCTTAACCAGGTCGCAGTTGTTAATGAGAACTTGTTCTCAACTTGCCTACCTGGTTAAATAAAAGGCTTAAATAAAATGAAATAAAAATGCATCTCACATCTAAAGCCACAGAAACCTGCTCTAAGGAAGTCAGTCTCCCGTTTGCTTAAGAGTCAAATCCTTTCCAAATTCTCCACACAAAGCTTTCAGAACAAATACTGGTTTGACTTTGGCCGTTGGTTCATTTCCTCTATAGAGTAGTAGTATTATTATTATTATTATTAGGTATTTGTTTTTCTGTCTTTCACTCACTAATTGGCTCATAGCGGTTCTGTTCTATAGCGGTTTCCATAGTAACAGTGTTTTATTTCTTAAAAAGCTTACTGATTAGAAATATGACTAATATGACTAACGGTGAACCAAGTCTGGAACCAACAGGTCACTGAAGAGCTTCTACCCCCAAGCCATATGACTGATGAATAGTTAGTTAGATAGTTAGTCCAGGTAGATATTAGATTAACTATTTAACTTCCTGCATTGACCCTTTTTGCACACATTTTATTTTTGTTGACTCATCACATACACTGCTGCTACTGTTTACTAAATCAGTCACTTTATTCCTAGTTATATGTACACATCTATCTCAATTACCTCGTACCCCTGCACATCAACTCAGTACTGGAATACCTGGGATAGGATAAAGTAATCCTTCTAACCCCCCCCAAAATATTTAGATGCACTATTGTAACGTGGTTGTTCCACTGGATATCATAAGGTGAATGCACCAATTTGTAAGTCGCTCTGGATAAGAGCGTCTGCTAAATGACTTAAATGCAAATGTGGTACCCTGTGTATATAGCCATGTTATTACCTCGTACCCCTACACATCTACTCAGTACTGGTACCCCGTGTATATAGCCATGTTATCATTGACTCAGTACTGGTACCCTGTGTATATAGCCATGTTGTTACCTTGTTCCCCTGCACATCCACTCAGTACTGGTACATCCTGTATATAACCAAGTTATTACCTCGTACCCCTGCACATCCACTCAGTACTGGTACTTCCTGTATATAACCAAGTTATTACCTCGTACCCCTGCACATCCACTCAGTACTGGTACTTCCTGTATATAACCAAGTTATTACCTCGTACCCTACACATTGACTCAGTACTGGTACTTCCTGTATATAACCAAGTTATTACCTCGTACCCCTGCACATCCACTCAGTAATGGTACTTCCTGTATATAACCAAGTTATTACCTCGTACCCCTGCACATCCACTCAGTACTGGTACTTCCTGTGTATAACCAAGTTATCGTTACTCATTGTGTATCTATTATTACTTTTATTATTATGTGTTTTACTTTTCTATAATTTCTCTATTTTCTTTCCCTCTGCACATTTCTTGATATTTGCATTAACATGATATTAATTAAGGCAACTCTATTTTGGTATTTTTCAACAGATTTAAAAAGATGAATTCAAGGTCTGAGTTTTTGTTGTTGTTTTGTTTACACAGCCCTTGGATTTCTTTAATGTTGAAAGAGAGGAGTATGGTGTTGTCTTTCATATAAGGTCATGGAAAGGTCATGTGAAGCACGGTTGGCTTGTAAAGAAATGCTACGGTAGCTAAATCACAGCTCACAGGACAAGGGAGCTGGACAGAAAACGGTTGAGTTCGCTACATATTACAATCATAAATCTGTATTTGAGCTCAGCCTCCTGGATAGGAGTCAGTATCGGGCCGTCCAGGACACAGGCCTCAGTCCCTGGATAGGAGTCAGTATCGGGCCATCCAGGACACAGGTCTCAGCCCCTGGATAGGAGTCAGTAGTGGGCTACATAGGAGGTCTCAGCCCCCTGGATAGGAGTCAGTACTGGGGCTACATAGGAGGTCTCAGTCCCTGGATAGGAGTCAGTACTGGGGCTACATAGGAGGTCTCATTCCCTGGATAGGAGTCAGTCCCGGGGCTACATAGGAGGTCTCAGCCCCTGGATATGAGTCAGTAGTGGACTACATAGGAGGTCTCAGCCCCTGGATAGGAGTCAGTACTGGGGCTACATAGGAGGTCTCAGCCCCTGGATAGGAGTCAGTAGTGGGCTACATAGGAGGTCTCAGCCCCTGGATACAATAAAAAAAAAACAATCCAACTTTATTGTCCACAGCCACAGCGAACAACAGAAATTAATATTCCGTTCCCTTCATTTCTCAACTCCCCAGACACACCACACAGATATACAGTAGAAAGGAGCATAGGGTCAAGCTGCCATGCAGCACCCCTGGATGGAGAGTATGTTGTGGGGTTAAGGGCCTTGATCAAGGGCCCAACGGTAGGGGATTGTTGTTAGGGTATGAACCCAGCAGCCCTCCAGTTGCTAGATCAATACCCCACCCCCCCTCCTTTTTTTTCCTCCTCTCCAAACGCCCGACAGGATTTGAACAGGCAACCTTTCGTCTACAGGCCCAACTCCTACCACCTTGTTTGACCCTTGACCCTTGATTGTGGCCAACGAACATTTCAGTTTCTCCTGCAACGCACGCACCCTTTTAGCGCCACTTGCTGTATGAAGCACGTACCAGCTATCAGTGTCTGAATCCCCTGCCATCTCTTACCTTCAGCATGGTCAATGGGGTCTCCCGTCTTGTAGGGGTTGAACTGGGGCTTAGGGGCCACCACAGGGCCAAATTTTTTAGGGGTCTGTTTCTGGGAAACAGAGATACTAGGTACGCCCATGGCAGGGGTGGTCTCCATCCGGGCTGTCACCT
The DNA here is from genome assembly GCF_905237065.1 of Salmo salar. Classification (NCBI taxonomy): domain Eukaryota; kingdom Metazoa; phylum Chordata; class Actinopteri; order Salmoniformes; family Salmonidae; genus Salmo; species Salmo salar. Next base: position 57,179,132 of record NC_059451.1, on the reverse strand, counting down.
GAACCTCTCCTTCACTGGCCCACATGGTTCTACAGAGGACAAGGAAAAGAAGACAAGGAAGCGCAGGGTTAGGACATAGTCTTCAGATGTTATAGTTTACAATGGTTCTACAGAGGAAGAGTTAAGACAGGTAAAGTCCCTGGTCAAAATGGTTCTGCAGAGGAAGAGGAGGAGAGGAAGAGTTAACAGCCAGGTGAGGTCAGACTCTCCCCATGTCATACAGAACATACACTATCTATATCTCTATCTCTATATCTCTATCTCTATATCTATATATATAATATACACATATACACACACACATACATACATATATATATACACACACACATACATACATACATACATACAACAGCAGTATGAGGACACCCATTCAAAATAGTGGATTCAACCACAGCTGACAGGTGTATTAAATCCATAGACAAACATTGGAATTAGAATGGCCTTACTGAAGCGCTCAGTGACTTTCAACGTGGCACCGTCATAGGATGCCATATCTCCAACAAGTCAGTTTATCAAATTTCTGCCCTGCTAGAGCTGCCCAGGTCAAATGTAAGTGCTGTTATTGTGAAGTGGAAACGTTTAGGAGCAACAACAGCACAGCCACGAAGTGTACTCAAAGCAGACCAACTGGCAAGTGTCTTCACTGACATTTTCAACCTGTCTGAGTCTGTGATACCAACATGTTTTAAGCAGAACACCATAGTCCCTGTGCCAAAGAACACCAAGGTAACCTGCCTAAATGACTACCGACCCGTACCACTCACATCAGTAGCCATGAAGTGCTTTGAAAGGCTGGTCATGGCTCACATCAACAGCATCCTCCCGGATAACCTAGACCCACTCCAACTCGCATACCACCCCAACAGATCCACAGATGCTGCAATCTCTATTGCACTCCACACTGCCCTTTCCCACCTGGACAAAAGGAACACCTATGTGAGAATGCTGTTCATTGACTACAGCTCAGCGTTCAACACCATAGTGCCCACAAAGCTCATCACTAAGCTAAGGAACCTGGGACTAAACACCTCACTCTGCAACTGGATCCTGGACATCCTGACGGGCTGCCCCCAGGTGGTAAGGGTAGGTAACAACACATCTGCCACGCTGATCCTCAACACTGGGGCACCTCAGGGGTGTGTGCTCAGTCCCCTCCTGTACTCCCTGTTCACTCACGACTGCATGGCCAGGCACGACTCCAACACCATCATCAAGTTTGCTGACGACACAACAGTGGTAGGCCTGATCACCGACAACGCTGAGACAGCCTATAGGGAGGAGGTCAGAGACCTGGCCGTGTGGTGCCAGGACAACAACCTCTCCTCAATGTGATCAAGACAAAGGAGCTGATCGTGGACTACAGGAAAAGGAGGACCGAACAGGCCCCCATTCTCATCGACGGGGCTGTAGTGGAGCGGGTCAAGAGTTTCAAGTTCCTTGTTGTCCACCTCACCAACAAACTATCATGGCCCAAACACACCAAGACAGTTGTGAAGAGGGCATGACAACACCTTTTCCCTCTCAGGAGACTGAAAAGATTTGGCATGGGTCCCCAGATCCTCAAAATGTTCTAGTGCTGCACCATCGAGAGCATCCTGCCCGGTTACATCACCGCCTGGTATGGTAAGGTGCTACAGAGGGTAGTGCGTACAACCCAGTACATCACTGGGGCCAAGCTTCCTGCCATCCAGGACCTTTATACCAGGCGGTGTCAGAGGAAGACCCTAAAAATTGACTCGGTACCGGTACCCCCTGTATACAGCCTCGTTATTTTTGTTTTATTGTGTTACTTTATAATTATTTTACTTTAGTTTTATTTGGTAAATATTTTCTTAACTCTATTTCTTGAACTGCATTGTTGGTTAAAGGCTTGTAAAGTAAACATGTCATGGTCAGGTCTACACTTGTTGTATTCGGCGCATGTGACAAATAAAGTCTGATTTGATTTGATGTCGTGTACCATTGGAGTCAGTTTGAAAGATGATTGACAAGGAGGACAGTGACAGAGTCCTAAACGGCACAATATGGGATCTAGCCAGTCAAAGCATCAGTATGGTGTAAGGTCAACCTCTGTGTCCATAATTGAAGCATTCCAAATGGACATATTGAAGCATTCCATAGGGACACATTGAGGCATTCCAAAGGGACACATTGAGGCATTCCAAAGGGACACATTGAGGCATTCCAAATGGACACATTGAGGCATTCCAAAGGGACACATTGAGGCATTCCAAAGGGACACATTGAAGCATTCCAAATGGACACATTGAAGCATTCCAAATGGACACATTGAAGCATTCCAAATGGACACATTGAAGCATTCCAAAAAGACACAATGAAGCATTCCAAATGGGACACATTGAAGCACTCCGAATGGGACACATTGAAGCATTCCGAATGGGACACATTGAAGCATTCCGAAGGGACACATTGAAGCACTCCGAAGGGACACATTGAAGCACTCCGAAGGGACACATTGAAGCATTCCGAAGGGACACATTGAAGCATTCCGAAGGGACACATTGAAGCATTCCGAAGGGACACATTGAAGCATTCCAAAGGGACACATTGAAGCATTCCAAAGGGACACATTGAAGCATTCCAAAGGGACACATTGAAGCATTCCAAAGGACACATTGAAGCATTCCAAGGGCACATTAAAGCATTCCAAATGGACATATTGAAGCATTCCGATTTGGGACATATTGAAGCATTCCGATTTGGGACATATTGAAGCATTCCGATTTGGGACATATTGAAGCATTCGGATTTGGGACATATTGAAGCATTCCGATTTGGGACATATTGAAGCATTCCGATTTGGGACATATTGAAGCATTCCAAATGGACATATTGAAGCATTCCATAGGGACATATTGAAGCATTCCAAATGGACACATTGAAGAATTCCAAATGGACACATTGAAGAATTCCAAATGGACACATTGAAGCATTCCGAAGGGACACATTGAAGCATTCCGAAGGGACACATTGAAGCATTACATAGGGACATATTGAAGCATTCCAAATGGACACATTGACGCATTCCAAAGGGACATATTGAAGCATTCCATAGGGACATATTGAAGCATTCCGTAGGGACATATTGAAGCATTCCGTAGGGACATATTGAAGCATTCCAAATGGACATATTGAAGCATTCCCAATTGACATATTGAAGCATTCCAAATTGACATATTGAAGCATTCCAAAGGGACACATTGAAGCATTCGAAGGGACACATTGAAGCATTCCAAATGGACACATTGAAGCATTCCAAATGGACATATTGAAGCATTCCGAATGGACATAATGATGCACTCTGAAGGGACATGTCATTCTTCCTGGTTGACTGGTCCAATGGTTTCCATAGAGATTTTATGCTTCAATAAGGGTTGAAAGTTTATGTCTGAAAATTTTGCCTGCATATGGACATTTGAATCACAATGACGATTTTTTTATTTTTATTTAACCTTTATTTAACCAGGCAAGTCAGTTAAGAACAAATTCTTATTTACAATGACAGCCTAGGAACAGCAGGTTCACTGCCTTGTTCAGGGGCAGAACAACAGATTTTTACCTTGTCCTGCTCGGGGATTCGATCCAGCAACCTTCTGGTTACTGGCCTAACGCTCTAACCACTAGGCTACTTGCCGCCAATGATAAACAAAGCTTTTTAAAATCTGTTCCACAAGCCACTGTCCTAAGTTTCAAGCCACTGTCCTAGGTTTCAAGTAACTCCTTTCAAAGACCATGAGATACACTTGTCTTTGTGACATTGTCATGCCTGATTGAAGGACAAAGTCTCAAAAGACGGATTAAAAACTTCCACCTCTGTAACGACCATGTTCATTTTTCCTTGAGTCCCATACCAGTTCTAATGCCTGACATAAAGAGCAACTTGTGAACTTGTTCGCTGGTTTGAGGAGTGAGGGTTCTGATGGAGGGAGGCACCTGGATCCTGGCCAGAGGCCTACACTGGCGCAGCCTTATTCCACCGAGACAGGAGGAGCCACACCGATCACTCTCTTCCCAGAACACGGGCCCTACCTACCCTAGGGCAGTTAGTTAGTCCCACTGGTGGTCAGAACACGGGCCCTACCTAGCCTAGGGCAGTTAGTTAGTCCCACTGGTGGTCAGAACACGGGCCCTACCTACCCTAGGGCAGTTAGTCCCACTGGTGGTCAGAACATGGGCCCTACCTACCCTAGGGCAGTTAGTTAGTCCCACTGGTGGTCAGAACACGGGCCCTACCTACCCTAGGGCAGTTAGTTAGTCCCACTGGTGGTCAGAACACGGGCCCTACCTACCCTAGGGAAGTTAGTTAGTCCCACTTGTGGTCAGAACACGGGCCCCACCTACCCTAGGGCAGTTAGTTAGTCCCACCGGTGGTCAGAACACGGGCCCTACCTACCCTAGGGCAGTTAGTTAGTCCCACCGGTGGTCAGAACACGGGCCCTACCTACCCTAGGGAAGTTAGTTAGTCCCACTGGTGGTCAGAACACGGGCCCTACCTACCCTAGGGCAGTTAGTCCCACTGGTGGTCAGAACATGGGCCCTACCTACCCTAGGGCAGTTAGTTAGTCCCACTGGTGGTCAGAACACGGGCCCTACCTACCCTAGGGCAGTTAGTTAGTCCCACTGGTGGTCAGAACACGGGCCCTACCTACCCTAGGGAAGTTAGTTAGTCCCACTGGTGGTCAGAACACGGGCCCTACCTACCCTAGGGCAGTTAGTTAGTCCCACTGGTGGTCAGAACACGGGCCCCACCTACCCTAGGGCAGTTAGTTAGTCCCACTGGTGGTCAGAACACGGGCCCTACCTACCCTAGGGCAGTTAGTTAGTCCCACTGGTGGTCAGAACACGGGCCCTACCTACCCTAGGGCAGTTAGTTAGTCCCACTGGTGGTCAGAACACAGGCCCTACCTACCCTAGGGCAGTTAGTTAGTCCCACTGGTGGTCAGAACACGGGCCCTACCTACCCTAGGGCAGTTAGTTCCACTGGTGGTCAGAACACGGGCCCCACCTACCCTAGGGCAGTTAGTTAGTCCCACTGGTGGTCAGAACACGGGCCCCACCTACCCTAGGGCAGTTAGACCGTCCCACTGGTGGTCAGTAGAGAGGAAAAGTTTAGGGTTGTATTTTCTCTGAGAGTCAGCATGACGTGTTATTAAGCTGACCTGCTTACTGACCTGCTTAATGACCTGCTTAGTATGAAACTCAAGATGTTGTGAGGCGTCATCTCACACTATGATGGATGAGGGAGACAGAGAAGGAGGTTAGAGAGCGAGAGAGAGACACACACACAGAGATGGAGGGAGAGAGAGATGATAGAGAAAGAGATGGAGAGAGAGGAGAGCGGGAAAGAACGAGAGGGAGAGAGAAATGGAGAGAGAGTGAAAGAACGAGATAAATAGAACGAGAGAGGGAGTGTGTGAGAGAGAGAGAGAGAGAGAGAGAGTGAAAGAACGGAAGAGAGGGAGTGTGTGAGAGAGGGAGTGTGTGAGAGAGAGAGAGAGAGAGAGAGAGAGAACAGAAGAGAGGGAGTGTGTGAGAGAGGGAGTGTGTGAGAGAGAGAGAGAGAGAGAGAGAGAGAGAGAGAGAGAGAGAGAAAGAACGGAAGAGAGAGGGAGTGTGTGAGAGAGAGAGTTGTATCAGCTAACGATGCTGGCATAAAGTCGCCATCACACCACTAGGGCACAACCAACACACCATGGGGCTGTCTGGATGACAAGGAAAATGACTAAATGCTATGTATTGGCGGATCACATGTCAATAACTGCCCTAGCTATCAATCAATCCTGAATAACTATATGAAGGGGAGGCTCTCCGTAAGTGTGTCTGAGATGGTAAATAGTGCACTACTTTTGAACAGGCCCACAGTGAGTGGGCTTGTGACTGCTACAGAACCAGGTAAAAAGTAGTGTACTATATAGAGAATAGAGCGCAAGTTAGGGTGCCAGACAAGGTATGTTATAAGGCAGGGAGGACTGGAGTACGTGGACAATGAGGAACACATGTTAAGAAAGGTTAATCACAGAGAGAGAGAGAGAGAGAGAGAGAGAGAGAGAGAGTCATGCTCAACATGAGCTCCTGATATATATTCATATTTTTTTGTTTTTAGAATGAGATAAACACTCTAATGGAAAAACAAATCCAGACAAGAAGTGATGAACAACAACTCTATTCATTCAGAATAGAAAAAAGTTACTTTGCGCCTCAAGTTAAGAAGTTTTGACTCTAGCTAGCTAGCTACACAACAAAGACCTAGCCAGCAGGCTAACAAGCTAGCCAGAAGAAACGAGCTAGAAAAAACCTAGCAAAGGGGAGTTAATACAACTACATCAAACGACCAAACGGAGTGAGTAAACCAAGAAGGAGCACGGACTAACTTTAAAACATATCTTCTGTTTTTGGGTGTGAAGATTTCTCACTCTTTTTTGCTGGTTTTTGAACTAAATTAGCGCTAGCTAGCAACAGCAGCAGACAAACAAACCGGTTGCTATGGCAACGGGGCCGCAGGACAGAGCAGCAGCAGCAGAGTCCACAGGCACCATGTCCCCACTCAGCGCTGAATCCATTCTCTACCCTCCAGAGGCCCAAAAATGACACAACGAGGAAAGCTTTTAAACAGACGCTACTAAAGTGGAGGTCAGAAACCCTTTTCGCAGACCTCTACAAAAACGGTGATGTGAGTAATCTCATCTTCCTCACTGACCAGCCAAATGCATGGCGCTCAGCAGTCCGCTCTCACTACCCATCCATAAAGACAGAGGGAATCTGTAACGGGTGGAAGCTGAAAATCAAAAAGACACCCGACCCTGACAGCACCATGATAACAATCAACCTCTACAAGACTGGGACTGTCATGGTGCCAGGTAACAGACTGGGACTGTCATGGTGCAAGGTAACATCAGGCTGTTTGAAACAGACTGGGACTGTCATGGTGCCAGGTAACAGACTGGGACTGTCATGGTGCCAGGTAACAGACTGGGACTGCCATGGTGCCAGGTAACATAAGACTGGGACTGTCATGGTGCCAGGTAACATAAGACTGGGACTGTCATGGTGCCAGGTAACATAAGACTGGGACTGTCATGGTGCCAGGTAACATAAGACTGGGACTGTCATGGTGCCAGGTAACAGACTGGGACTGCCATGGTGCCAGGTAACAGACTGGGACTGTCATGGTGCCAGGTAACAGACTGGGCCTGTCATGGTGCCAGGTAACAGACTGGGACTGTCATGGTGCCAGGTAACAGACTGGGACTGTCATGGTGCCAGGTAACAGACTGGGACTGTCATGGTGCCAGGTAACAGACTGGGACTGTCATGGTGCCAGGTAACATTAGACTGGGACTGTCATGGTGCCAGGTAACATTAGACTGGGACTGTCATGGTGCCAGGTAACAGACTGGGACTGTCATGGTGCCAGGTAACAGACTGGGACTGTCATGGTGCCAGGTAACAGACTGTGACTGTCATGGTGCCAGGTAACAGACTGTGACTGTCATGGTGCCAGGTAACATCAGGCTGTTTGAAACAGACTGGGACTGTCATGGTGCCAGGTAACATCAGGCTGTTTGAAACAGACTGGGACTGTCATGGTGCCAGGTAACAGAATGGGACTGTCATGGTGCCAGGTAACATCAGGCTGTTGGAAACAGACTGGGACTGTCATGGTGCCAGGTAACATTAGACTGAGACTGTCATGGTGCCAGGTAACATTAGACTGGGACTGTCATGGTGCCAGGTAACATTAGACTGGGACTGTCATGGTGCCAGGTAAAATCAGGCTGTTTGAAACAGACTGGGACTGTCATGGTACCAGGTAACATAAGGCTGTTTGAAACAGACTGGGACTGTCATGGTGCCAGGTACCATTAGACTGGGACTGTCATGGTGCCAGGTACATAAGGCTGTTTGAAACAGACTGGGACTGTCATGGTGCCAGGTACCATTAGACAGGGACTGTCATGGTGCCAGGTAACATCAGGCTGTTGGAAACAGACTGGGACTGTCATGGTGCCAGGTAACATCAGGCTGTTGGAAACAGACTGGGACTGTCATGGTGCCAGGTAACATTAGACTGGGACTGTCATGGTGCCAGGTAACAGACTGTGACTGTCATGGTGCCAGGTAACAGACTGTGACTGTCATGGTGCCAGGTAACAGACTGGGACTGTCATGGTGCCAGGTAACAGACTGGGACTGTCATGGTGCCAGGTAACAGACTGGGACTGTCATGGTGCCAGGTAACATTAGACTGGGACTGTCATGGTGCCAGGTAACAGACTGGGACTGTCATGGTGCCAGGTAACATTAGACTGAGACTGACATGGTGCCAGGTAACATTAGACTGGGACTGTCATGGTGCCAGGTAACATTAGACTAGGACTGTCATGGTGCCAGGTAACATTAGACTGGGACTGTCATGGTGCCAGGTAACATTAGACTGGGACTGTCATGGTGCCAGGTAACATTAGACTGGGACTGTCATGGTGCCAGGTAACATTACACTGGGACTGTCATGGTGCCAGGTAACATTACACTGGGACTGTCATGGTGCCAGGTAACATTACACTGGGACTGTCATGGTGCCAGGTAACATTAGACTGGGACTGTCATGGTGCCAGGTAACATTAGACTGGGACTGTCATGGTGCCAGGTAACATTAGACTGGGACTGTCATGGTGCCAGGTAACAGACTGGGACTGTCATGGTGCAAGGTAACATCAGGCTGTTTGAAACAGACTGGGACTGTCATGGTGCCAGGTAACAGACTGGGACTGTCATGGTGCCAGGTAACAGACTGGGACTGTCATGGTGCCAGGTAACATTAGACTGGGACTGTCATGGTGCCAGGTAACAGACTGGGACTGTCATGGTGCCAGGTAACAGACTGGGACTGTCATGGTGCCAGGTAACAGACTGGGACTGTCATGGTGCCAGGTAACAGACTGGGACTGTCATGGTGCCAGGTAACAGACTGGGACTGTCATGGTGCCAGGTAACAGACTGGGACTGTCATGGTGCCAGGTAACAGTCTGGGACTGTCATGGTGCCGGGTAACATTACACTGGGACTGTCATGGTGCCGGGTAACATTACACTGGGACTGTCATGGTGCCGGGTAACAGTCTGGGACTGTCATGGTGCCGGGTAACAGTCTGGGACTGTCATTGTGCCAGGTAACATTAGACTGGGACTGTCATGGTGCCAGGTAACATTAGACTGGGACTGTCATGGTGCCAGGTAACATTAGACTGGGACTGTCATGGTGCCAGGTAACATTAGACTGGGACTGTCATGGTGCCAGGTAACATTAGACTGGGACTGTCATGGTGCCAGGTAACATTAGACTGGGACTGTCATGGTGCCAGGTAACATTAGACTGGGACTGTCATGGTGCCAGGTAACATTAGACTGGGACTGTCATGGTGCCAGGTAACATTAGACTGGGACTGTCATGGTGCCAGGTAACATTACACTGGGACTGTCATGGTGCCAGGTAACATTACACTGGGACTGTCATGGTGCCAGGTAACATTAGACTGGGACTGTCATGGTGCCAGGTAACATTAGACTGGGACTGTCATGGTGCCAGGTAACATTAGACTGGGACTGTCATGGTGCCAGGTAACATTAGACTGGGACTGTCATGGTGCCAGGTAACATTAGACTGGGACTGTCATGGTGCAAGGTAACATCAGGCTGTTTGAAATAGACTGGGACTGTCATGGTGCCAGGTAAAAGACTGGGACTGTCATGGTGCCAGGTGACATTAGACTGGGACTGTCATGGTGCCAGGTAACAGACTGGGACTGCCATGGTGCCAGGTAACAGAATGGGACTATCATGGTGCCAGGTAACATCAGGCTGTTTGAAACAGACTGGGACTGTCATGGTGCCAGGTAACATTAGACTGGGACTGTCATGGTGCCAGGTAACATTAGACTGGGACTGTCATGGTGCCAGGTAACATTAGACTGGGACTGTCATGGTGCCAGGTAACATCAGGCTGTTGGAAACAGACTGGGACTGTCATGGTGCCAGGTAACATCAGGCTGTTGGAAACAGACTGGGACTGTCATGGTGCCAGGTAACATCAGGCTGTTGGAAACAGACTGGGACTGTCATGGTGCCAGGTAACATCAGGCTGTTGGTAACAGACTGGGACTGTCATGGTGCCAGGTAACATTAGACTGAGACTGTCATGGTGCCAGGTAACATTAGACTGGGACTGTCATGGTTCCAGGTAACATTAGACTGGGACTGTCATGGTGCCAGGTAACATTAGACTGGGACTGTCATGGTGCCAGGTAACATTAGACTGGGACTGTCATGGTGCCAGGTAACATTAGACTGGGACTGTCATGGTGCCAGGTAACATTAGACTGGGACTGTCATGGTGCCAGGTAACATTACACTGGGACTGTCATGGTGCCAGGTAACATTAGACTGGGACTGTCATGGTGCCAGGTAACATTAGACTGGGACTGTCATGGTGCCAGGTAACAGACTGGGACTGTCATGGTGCCAGGTAACAGACTGGGACTGTCATGGTGCCAGGTAACAGACTGGGACTGTCATGGTGCCAGGTAACAGACTGGGACTGTCATGGTGCCAGGTAACAGACTGGGACTGTCATGGTGCCAGGTAACAGACTGGGACTGTCATGGTGCCAGGTAACAGACTTGGACTGTCATGGTGCCAGGTAACAGACTGGGACTGTCATGGTGCCAGGTAACAGACTGGGACTGTCATGGTGTCAGGTAACAGACTGGGACTGTCATGGTGCCAGGTAACAGACTGGGACTGTCATGGTGCCAGGTAACAGACTGGGACTGTCATGGTGCCAGGTTACAGACTGGGACTGTCATGGTGCCAGGTTACAGACTGGGACTGTCATGGTGCCAGGTAACAGACTGGGACTGTCATGGTGCCAGGTAACAGACTGGGACTGTCATGGTGCCAGGTAACATCAGGCTGTTTGAAACAGACTGGGACTGTCATGGTGCCAGGTAACATTAGACTGGGACTGTCATGGTGCCAGGTAACAGACTGGGACTGTCATGGTGCCAGGTAACATTAGACTGGGACTGTCATGGTGCCAGGTAACATCAGGCTGTTGGAAACAGACTGGGACTGTCATGGTGCCAGGTAACATCAGGCTGTTGGAAACAGACTGGGACTGTCATGGTGCCAGGTAACATCAGGCTGTTGGAAACAGACTGGGACTGTCATGGTGCCAGGTACCATTAGACTGAGACTGTCATGGTGCCAGGTAACATTAGACTGGGACTGTCATGGTGCCAGGTAACATTAGACTGGGACTGTCATGGTGCCAGGTAACATTAGACTGGGACTGTCATGGTGCCAGGTAACATTAGACTGGGACTGTCATGGTGCCAGGTAACATTAGACTGGGACTGTCATGGTGCCAGGTAACATTAGACTGGGACTGTCATGGTGCCAGGTAACATTAGACTGGGACTGTCATGGTGCCAGGTAACATTAGACTGGGACTGTCATGGTGCCAGGTAACATTAGACTGGGACTGTCATGGTGCCAGGTAACATTAGACTGGGACTGTCATGGTGCCAGGTAACAAGACTGGGACTGTCATGGTGCCAGGTGACAGACTGGGACTGTCATGGTGCCAGGTGACAGACTGGGACTGTCATGGTGCCAGGTAACAGACTGGGACTGTCATGGTGCCAGGTAACAGACTGGGACTGTCATGGTGCCAGGTTACAGACTGGGACTGTCATGGTGCCAGGTTACAGACTGGGACTGTCATGGTGCCAGGTTACAGACTGGGACTGTCATGGTGCCAGGTTACAGACTGGGACTGTCATGGTGCCAGGTTACAGACTGGGACTGTCATGGTGCCAGGTTACAGACTGGGACTGTCATGGTGCCAGGTTACAGACTGGGACTGTCATGGTGCCAGGTTACAGACTGGGACTGTCATGGTGCCAGGTTACAGACTGGGACTGTCATGGTGCCAGGTTACAGACTGGGACTGTCATGGTGCCAGGTTACAGACTGGGACTGTCACGGTGCCAGGTGACAGACTGGGACTGTCATGGTGCCAGGTGACAGACTGGGACTGTCATGGTGCAAGGTGACAGACTGGGACTGTCATGGTGCAAGGTGACAGACTGGGGCTGTCATGGTGCCAGGTAACAGACTGGGACTGTCATGGTGCCAGGTAACAGACTGGGACTGTCATGGTGCCAGGTAACATCAGGCTGTTTGAAACAGACTGGGACTGTCATGGTGCCAGGTAACATCAGACCATTAAGTAGAGAGCGGAGAGAGAGAAGGACACCACCAGTGACATGCCCTCCCACAAGACAAACTCCACCAGCACCACCCTCACCCCTACTATCCCCACCCAAAAAGGCACATCCAGCACCATTCTCACCCCTACTATCCCCACCCAAAAAGGCACATCTAGCACCACTCTCACCCCTACTATCCCCACCCGAAAAGGCACATCCAGCACCACCTCACCCCTACTATCCCCACCCGAAAAAGGCACATCCAGCACCACCTCACCCCTACTATCCCCACCCAAAAAGGCACATCCAGCACCTCTCTTCCCACCATAGTGGAGGACACACCCCAGGAGGAGAGCGACCCCTCAGTGCAGAGCAGGCTCAGGCCCTCCTCACCACCATGGCTGCCATGAGGGATGAGTTCACCAGACTGGAGGGGGAGGTGGTCCTCCTCACCACCATGGCTACCATGAGGGATGAGTTCACCAGACTGGAGGGGGAGGTGGTCCTCCTCACCACCATGGCTACCATGAGGGATGAGTTCACCAGACTGGAGGGGGGAGGTGGTCCTCCTCACCACCATGGATACCATGAGGGATGAGTTCACCAGACTGGAGGGGGAGGTGGTCCTCCTCACCACCATGGATACCATGAGGGATGAGTTCACCAGACTGGAGGGGGAGGTGGTCCTCCTCACCACCATGGCTGCCATGAGGGATGAGTTCACCAGACTGGAGGGGGGAGGTGGTCCTCCTCACCACCATGGATACCATGAGGGATGAGTTCACCAGACTGGAGGGGGAGGTGGTCCTCCTCACCACCATGGATACCATGAGGGATGAGTTCACCAGACTGGAGGGGGAGGTGGTCCTCCTCACCACCATGGCTGCCATGAGGGATGAGTTCACCAGACTGGAGGGGGGAGATGGTCCTCCTCACCACCATGGATACCATGAGGGATGAGTTCACCAGACTGGAGGGAGAGGTGGTCTTGCTCAGGGAGAGCAAACAGCAACCAGACATCTACACCATAGAGGAGCTCCTAACCAAGGTGTTAACATCAACCAGACCTTAGAGGAGCTCCTAACCAAGGTGTGAACATCAACCAGACCTTGGAGGAGCTCCTAACCAAGGTGTTAACATTAGCCAGACCTTAGAGGAGCTCCTAACCAAGGTGTTAACATCAACCAGACCTTAGAGGAGCTCCTAACCAAGGTGTTAACATCAACCAGACCTTAGAGGTCCTCCTAACCAAGGTGTTAACATCAACCAGACCTTAGAGGAGCTCCTAACCAAGGTGTTAACATCAACCAGACCTTAGAGGAGCTCCTAACCAAGGTGTTAACATCAACCAGACATCCAGGCCTTAGAGGATAGCACAAATGCTATCTTAAATTATAAACCAAATCACATTTGCATAATACGAGTTTACTTTAATTGAAAAAAAACTATTTTAATAGTTCTTGTTGGATTGTGAGTGTTTGTCTCATTTTGAAGGTAAAGAAAAAAAAGTTATGAAATCTTTTTACGTTGCATGTTGGAATTTACAAGGTTTGAAGTCCTCTGCTTTTGGGCTAAAGAGCAGAAACCCAGACTTCCTGAAATAAATGGATGATGATATTGTAGTACTACAGGAAACATGGTGCAGAGGTGATGTTTCCACTGGCTGTCCACTAGGTTATAGGGAGATCATCCTACCATCCACTAAATTAAAAGGACTCAGGACCGGGCAGAGACTCAGGACCGGGCAGAGACTCAGGGGGAATGCTAATATGGCATAAATCTGAACTAATTAATTCAATCGAATTGATCAAAACAGGAGATTTCTTTATCTGGTTAAAAATCAACAAGGAGGCTATCTTGACAGATAAAAACGTCTTCCTCTGTGCCACATACATTCCCCCCTCAGAGTCACCCTGCTTCAATGAAGAGAGTTTCTCCATTCTAGAGGGGGAGATTAGTCACTTTCAGGCCCAAGGCAACGTACTGGTCTGTGGAGACCTGAATGCTAGAACAGCAGAAGAACAAGACACTAACAGTCATGAGGATAAACACCTACCAGGAAGCAACAACCTTTCCCTCCCCACATACCCCCACAGAAACAACGATGACAAAGTGAAAAACAGAAATGGAGTACAGCTCGTGAAGCTCTGTGGAACACTGGGTCTGTACATAGTCAATGGTAGGCTGAGAGGGGACTCTTTTGGTAGGTACACCTACAGCTCATCCCTTGGCAGCAGTACTATAGACTACTTCCTCACCGACCTAAACCCAGAGTCTCTCAGAGCCTTCACAGTCAGCCCACTAACACCTCTCTCAGACCACAGTAAAATCACAGTGTATCTGAGAAGAGCGGAACCCAACCATGAAGCATCACGGCCCAATAAATGACATGGTACTAAACAGGCTTATAGATGGCGTGCAAACAGTACAGACATCTACCAAAAAGCAATTAGTAGCCAAAAAATACAATCTCTCCTGGACAATCTTTTAGCCTTAACATTCTCCTACAGCAACGAAGGTGTAAATTTGGCCATTTGGAACATAAACTTTATATTTGACAAATTAGCCTCCTTGGCTAATCTAAAGAAGCATAAGAGCAAACCAGAAAAAACAGAAAATGAAAAATGGTTTGATAATGATGGCAAAAATCTAAGAAAGTCATTGAGAAATATATCTAATTAAAAACACAGAACCAGACAACAAAAATATTCGCCTTCAATACGGGGAAACACTGAAGCAATACAAACACACCCTAAGAACAAAAAGGTAACAGCACATTAGAAATCAGCTGGATGGAATTGAGGAATCCATAGAATCAAACCACTTCTGGGAGAATTGGAATAAATGAAACAAACCTCATCAGGAGGAATTGGCTATCCAAAATGGGGATATGTGGAGAAATCACTTTGCAAACCTCTACAGCAATATAACAAAGAGCCCAGAACAAAAAGATATACAAGAAAAATTACAAATCCTTGAACCAGCAGTCAAAGACTATCAGAATCCAGTGGATACCCCAATTACAGAAGAAGAATTATTGGAAAAACTACGCACTCTCCAACCCAAAAAGGCCTGTGGTGCTGAAGGAATGAAATGAAATGATCAAATATACAGACCACAAATTCAAATTGGCTATACTCAAACTATTCAACATTATCCTCACTGCAGGTATTTTCCCCCGATATTTGGAACCAGGGATTGATCACACCAATCTATAAAAATGGAGACAAATTTGACCCAAATAATTAGAGGAATTTGTGTTAACAGCAACTTGGGGAAAATTCTCTGTAGTATTATAAATAGCAGACTACACCATTTCCTTGACAAACACAACGTCCTGAGTAGAAGCCAGATTGGATTTCAAAAAAATTATCATACAAAAGACCACATTTACACCTTCCAAACTCTAACTGACAAACAAGTAAACCAAAACAAAGGCAAAATCTACTCGTGTTTTGTAGATTTCAAGAAAGCAGTTGATTCAATTTGCCACAAAGGTATTTTTTTTATAAACTAATAGAAAGTGGAATTGGAGGGAAAACATATGATGTTATTAAATCAATGTACACTAAAAACAAAATGTGCGGTTAACATTGGCAACAAGCAAACAGACTTCTTCTCTCAGGGACGTGGAGTGAAACAGGGCTGCCCAATAAGTCCAACACTATTTAACATCTACATTAATGAATTGGCAAAAAACAGAAGAATCGGAAGCACCTGGTCTCACCCTACACGACACTGAAATCATCTGCTGTACGCAGATGACCTGGTGCTGCTGTCTCCGACTAAAGATGGGTTACAGCAGCACCTAGATCGTCTTCACAGGTTCTGTCAGACCTGGGCTCTGACCGTTAACCAAAAAAAACTAATATAATGATATTCCAAAAAAGGTCTGGAAATCAGGATGACAAATGTAAATTCTATTTGGACACAGTTCTATTAGAACACACCAAAAACTACACATATCTAGGACTAAATATCAACAACACAGGTAGCTTTCACATGGCTGTGAATGAGCTGAGAGACAAAGCAAGAAGAGCGTTCTATGCCATTAAAAGGAACATTAAAATCGAAATTCCAATTAGAATCTGTCTCAAAATGTTCCAATCAGTTATAGAACCAATTGCTCTATATGGCAGTGAAGTATGGGGTCCAATCTCTAATAACAAATTCACCAAATGGGACAAACATCCAATTGAAATACTGCATGCAGAGTTTTGCAAGACTGGATTGCAAGTGCAAAGAAAAACTCAAAATAAAGCATGTAGATCAGAATTGGGCCAATACCCCCCTCCTCATTCGAATAGAAAAAAGACCCATCAAATTTTACAACCGTCTAAAAACAAGTGACCCCAAAACATTCCATCACACAGCTCTACAATCTCAAGAGATGGAAACCAGAGAAGAGTCCCCTCAGCCAGCTGGTTCTGAGGCTCAGTTCACAAACCCAAACCAACCCCATAGAGCCTCAGGACAGCACTCGGGACAGCACCAACCAAATCATCACAAAACAAAAATAAAAATATATCACAGTGTATCTGAGAAGAGCGGAACCCAACCATGAAGCATCACGGCCCAATAAATGACATGGTACTAAACAGGCTTATAGATGGCGTGCAAACAGTACAGACATCTACCAAAAAGCAATTAGTAGCCAAAAAATACAATCTCTCCTGGACAATCTTTTAGCCTTAACATTCTCCTACAGCAACGAAGGTGTAAATTTGGCCATTTGGAACATAAACTTTATATTTGACAAATTAGCCTCCTTGGCTAATCTAAAGAAGCATAAGAGCAAACCAGAAAAAACAGAAAATGAAAAATGGTTTGATAATGATGGCAAAAATCTAAGAAAGTCATTGAGAAATATATCTAATTAAAAACACAGAACCAGACAACAAAAATATTCGCCTTCAATACGGGGAAACACTGAAGCAATACAAACACACCCTAAGAATATATATATATATATATATATATATATATATATATATATATATATATATATATATATACACACATATATACACACATATATATACATACACACATATATATACATATATACATACATATATATACATATATATACATATATATATACATATACATACAAATGTATATATATGTATATGTATATATACATATGCATACATATATACATATACATGCATACATATATATATATACATGCATACATATATATATATATATATACATATATATATATATATATATATACATGCATACATATATATATATATATATATACATATATATATATATATATATATACATGCATACATATATATATATATCATGCATACATATATATATATATATACATGCATACATATAGATATATATACATGCATACATATATATATATATATACATGCATACATATATATATATATACATGCATACATATATACATATATATACATGCATACATATATACATATATATATATATACATGCATACATATAGATATATATATATATACATGCATACATATATACATATATATATATATACATGCATACATATAGATATATATACATGCATACATATATACATGCATACATACATACATATATACATATACATGCATACATATATACATATATACATATACATACATACATATATACATATACATGCATACATATATATATATATACATGCATACATATATATATATATATACATGCATACATATATACATATACATGCATACATATATACATATACATGCATACATATATACATATACATGCATACATATATATATATATACATGCATATATATATACATGCATACATATATATATATATACATGCATACATATATATATATATACATGCATACATATAGATATATATACATGCATACATATAGATATATATACATGCATACATATAGATATATATACATGCATATATATATATATATACATGCATACATATATATATATACATGCATACATATATATATATACATGCATACATATATATATATACATGCATACATATAGATATATATACATGCATACATATATATATATATACATGCATACATATAGATATATATACATGCATACATATATACATGCATACATATATACATGCATACATACATACATACATACATACATATATATAAAATAAATAAATTAATTAATTAAATAATTAATTAATGAAATAATGAAATAAATAAATAAATAAATATATATATATATATTGCTCAAAAAAATAAAGGGAACACTTAAACAACACATCCTAGATCTGAATGAAAGAAATAATCTTATTAAATACTTTTTCTTTACATAGTTGAATGTGCTGACAACAAAATCACAAAAATAAATCAATGGAAATCCAATTTATCAACCCATGGAGGTCTGGATTTGGAGTCACACTCAAAATTAAAGTGGAAAACCACACTACAGGCTGATCCAACTTTGATGTAATGTCCTTAAAACAAGTCAAAATGAGGCTCAGTAGTGTGTGTGGCCGCCACGTGCCTGTATGACCTCCCTACAACGACTGGGCATGCTCCTGATGAGGTGGCGGATGGTCTCCTGAGGGATCTCCTCCCAGACCTGGACTAAAGCATCCGCCACCTCCTGGACAGTCTGTGGTGCAACGTGGCGTTGGTGGATGGAGCGAGACATGATGTCCCAGATGTGCTCAATTGGATTCAGGTCTGGGGAACGGGCGGGCCAGTCCATAGCATCAATGCCTTCCTCTTGCAGGAACTACTGACACACTCCAGCCACATGAGGTCTAGCATTGTCTTGCATTAGGAGGAACCCAGGGCCAACTGCACCAGCATATGGTCTCAAAAGGGGTCTGAGGATCTCATCTCGGTACCTAATGGCAGTCAGGCTACCTCTGGCGAGCACATGGAGGGCTGTGCGGCCCCCCAAAGAAATGCCACCCCACACCATGACTGACCCACCGCCAAACCGGTCATGCTGGAGGATGTTGCAGGCAGCAGAATGTTCTCCACGGTGTCTCCAGACTCTGTCACGTCTGTCACGTGCTCAGTGTGAACCTGCTTTCATCTGTGAAGAGCACAGGGCGCCAGTGGCGAATTTGCCAATCTTGGTGTTCTCTGGCAAATGCCAAACGTCCTGCACGGTGTTGGGCTGTAAGCACAACCCCCACCTGTGGACGTCGGGCCCTCATACCACCCTCATGGAGTCTGTTTCTGACCGTTTGAGCAGACACATGCACATTTGTGGCCTGCTGGAGGTCATTTTGCAGGGCTCTGGCAGTGCTTCTCCTGCTCGTCCTTGCACAAACGCGGAGGTAGCGGTCCTGCTGCTGGGTTGTTGCCCTCCTACGGCCACCTCCACGTCTCCTGATGTACTGGCCTGTCTCCTGGTAGCGCCTCCATGCTCTGGACACTACGCTGACAGACACAGCAAACCTTCTTGCCACAGCTCGCATTGATGTGCCATCCTGGATGAGCTGCACTACCTGAGCCACTTGTGTGGGTTGTAGACTCCGTCTCATGCTACCACTAGAGTGAAAGCACCGCCAGCATTCAAAAGTGACCAAAACATCAGCCAGGAAGCATAGGAACTGAGAAGTGGTCTGTGGTCCCCACCTGCAGAACCACTCTTTTATTGGGGGTGTCTTGCTAATTGCCTATAATTTCCACCTGTTGTCTATTCCATTTGCACAACAGCATGTGAAATGTATTGTCAATCAGTGTTGCTTCCTAAGTGGACAGTTTGATTTCACAGAAGTGTGATTGACTTGGAGTTACATTGTGTTGTTTAAGTGTTCCTTTTATTTTTTTGAGCAGTGTATATATATATATATATATATTTATTTATTTTTTTCTATATGTAACCTTTGACAATGTAAGTAATAATGAACTTACCATGTCAATAAAGTCAATTTAATTGAGAGAGAGAGAAGAGAGAAAGAGAGAGAGAGAGAAGAGAGAAAGAGAGAGAGCGAGAGAAGAGAGAAAGAGAGAGAGAGAGAGACGAGAGAGAGAGGAGAGAGAGCGAGACAGAGAGCGAGAGAGGAGGAAGGAGAGAGAGAGAGCGCGAGAGAGAGCGCGAGAGAGAGCGCGAGAGAGAGCGCGAGAGCGAGAGAGAGCGCGAGAGAGAGCGCGAGAGAGAGCGCGAGAGAGAGCGCGAGAGAGAGCGCGAGAGAGAGCGCGAGAGAGAGCGAGAGAGAGCGAGAGAGAGCGAGAGAGAGAGAGCGAGAGAGAGAGCGAGAGAGCGAGCGAGAGAGAGAGCAAGAGAGAGAGCGTGAGAGAGGAGGAAGGAGAGCGCGAGAGAGGAGGAAGGAGAGCGCGAGAGAGAGCGAGCGAGCGAGCGAGCGAGAGAGAGAGAGAGAGAGAACCCTTTACAAAACGCTGTAGGTCAGGCTGTATCTCTGGTTACGATGCTCTATTTAATAAACTGTAGGTCAGGCTGTATCTCTGGTTATCCCAAATCCTTCCAAATAACAACCTATGCCCTATATAGTGCACTACTTTTGACCAGGGCCCCCTCCTGTCCTATGCGGACCCTTGTCAAAATGTGTGCACTATGTATACTCTTCCTAAAAAAGTTATTCGGCTGTCCCTATAGGAGAAACCTTTTTGGTTCCATGTAGGAAAGGGTTCTACATGGAACTCAAAATGGTTATACATGGAACACAAATGGGTTAGACATGGAACCCACAATGGTTCTACATGGAACTCACAATGGTTCTACATGGAACCCACAATGGTTCTACATGGAACCCAAAAGGGTTCTACATGGAACCCAAAAGGGTTCTACATGGAACCCAAAAGCGTTCTACATGGAACCAAAAAGCGTTCTACATGGAACCAAAAAGGGTTCTTCAAAAGGTTCTCCTATGGGGACAGCCGAAGAGCCCTTTTAGGTTCTAGACAGTACCTCTTTTTCCCTAAGAGTGCGGGGAATAGGGTGCCACCTCGGACACAGCCTGGGAAAGGTTCCTCACATTGTAACGCCTAACCAACTACAAACAGGTTTGATGTAATAAAATGACTAATATAAATCTGATCTGGCCAATACAGTGCCGCAGAACGTCTGTGATGCAGCCATCGGTCATGTCCACATAATACAAACGGTAAAATGCAACTTCAACAGTTAAGAAGTGGCATTCTTAAGATTGAAAAGCCATGTAGTAAACAGTCCTCTTGTGATAAATCAACAGTAATCTAGTGATGCTGATACTGTCACTAACAATGACTTCCTGTGTTACTTGACAACATGAATCTCTTAAATAAAAAATAAAAAACCCAGACACAACCGTTCAATAGCGTAGGCTACTTCTTAGAACCAAAAGCCTTGTAATAAACATGACAGGAAGAGACCTTGTGATGCTGATACTGTTACTAAACAATGACTTGCTGTGTTCCTGGAGCCCTGAACGATGGTCCATCTTCAGAACAGTATCCTATTTGAGGATGACGTAAACCACTTGATAACAACAACAAGATATGAAATCAACTAAAAACACTGCTCTGCTAGATGAAAACAACAGTTGCCTATGACAGTGGTGAGCTAAAGATACAATAGTACAAAGCCATAGAAATTAAATCAACAACTAAATACAGCAGGGGGAAGCAACTAGATAGAGCAGGGGGAAGCAACTAGATAGAGCAGGGGGAAGCAACTAGATAGAGCAGGGGGAAGCAACTAGATAGAGCAGGGGGAAGCAACTAGATTCACCAAGGGGGAAGCAACTCGATTCACCAAGGGGGAAGCAACTCGATTCACCAAGGGGGAAGCAACTCGATTCACCAAGGGGGAAGCAACTCGATTCACCAAGGGGGAAGCAACTAGATTCACCAAGGGGGAAGCAACTAGATACAGCCGGGGGAAGCAACTAGATACAGCCGGGGGAAGCAACTAGATTCACCAGGGGGAAGCAACTAGATTCACCAGGGGGAAGCAACTAGATTCACCAGGGGGAAGCAACTAGATTCACCAGGGGGAAGCAACTAGATTCACCAGGGGGAAGCAACTAGATTCACCAGGGGGAAGCAACTAGATTCACCAGGGGGAAGCAACTAGATTCACCAGGGGGAAGCAACTAGATTCACCAGGGGGAAGCAACTAGATACAGCAGGGGGAAGCAACTAGATACTGCAGGGGGAAGCAACTAGATACAGCGGGGGGAAGCAACTAGATACAGCGGGGGGAAGCAACTAGATACAGCGGGGGGAAGCAACTAGATACAGCAGGGGGAAGCAACTAGATACAGCAGGGGGAAGCAACTAGATACAGCAGGGGGAAGCAACTAGATACACCAGGGGGAAGCAACTAGATTCACCAGGGGGAAGCAACTAGACAGGAAACAGTTGTATTATATCCAAACCTGACTATGGTGAGACAGGAAACAGTTGTATTATATCCCAACCTGACTATGGTAAGAGAGGAAACAGTTGTACAATATCCCAACCTGGCTATGGTGAGACAGGAAACAGTTGTATTATATCCCAACCTGACTATGGTGAGACAGGAAACAGTTGTATTATATCCCAAACTGACTATGGTGAGACAGGAAACAGTTGTATTATATCTCAACCTGGCTATGGTGAGACAGGAAACAGTTGTATTATATCCCAACCTGACTATGGTGAGACAGGAAACAGTTGTATTATATCCCAACCTGACTATGGTGAGACAGGAAACAGTTGTACAATATCCCAACCTGACTATGAAGGGACAGGAAACAGTTGTATTATATCGCAACCTGACTATGGTGAGACAGGAAACAGTTGTATTATTCTATGCAGCTGAGGATACTAGAAGATATTTCACCATCACTATTTATGTCAGCTGCTTTTTTCCCCATCTTTCTTTTTGTTGATGCTCTCTCTGTTGTGCTGTTTATTATCCCATATCTGTAACATTCTCCCTGTGGAGAGAGAGAGAGGGGGAGAGAGAGAGAGAGAGGGGGAGAGAGAGAGAGATGGAGAAAAGGCCACACACAATCATCTTTTAATATCTGCTCAAATCCTCCTGCTCCTCCCCCCCACCATCAGCCTCTCTCTCTCTCTCTCTCTCTCTCTCTCTCTCTCTCTCTCTCACCAGTTTCACACCCACGTGTCCTTCTAATGCAAAATGCTCTCATTCATTCCTGCTGCTCTCAACGCTTCAATATGAGATGTTTTAAAAACTAAAGGAGAACTAAGCCTGTTCTCGGTGAGACTGGGAATTAAAATAAACCTTATTTATATAAAGTTGCATTCATTAGTCAAAATACAATATTACGGCACTTCACGGGGCTCCTGAATAGGTCTCTACTATGGAGACACCAGTCAATCAACTTCACCCATTGGTAACCATGAAATCAAAAGCTGCATCCCAGCCTAGTAAAAAAAAAAAAAAAGAAGAAAACTGGTCTGGTCAACACCTGGATAACATAGACTACTGCTACAGAGTCTGTACCCTATTTGACTGAATAAGGCCCTTGATTTCAGTTTGTCTATACAGGGCACATAGCTACTTAACAAGCTGGATGTTTCGGCTACAAGATATCCCCCCCCTAATCCCAACAAACCCTTGTTACCCTTTGTGTGATATCCTAAAGCGCATCACCGTGGTGCCCAATGGGTCGTTCCACCAATTCAGTACCTTTTGAGAAGTGTAACTTGGTCTACAACAGAAAGAAACGTTTGATTTCACATAATTTCAACATTTTGTCATAAAGAGTACAGTCGCGGCCAAATGTTTTGAGAATGACACAAATATACATTTTCACAAAGTCTGCTGCCTCAGTTTGTATGATGACAATTTGCATATAGTCCAGAATGTTAAGAAGAGTGATCAGATGAATTGCAATTAATTGCAAAGTCCCTCTTTGCCATGTAAATGAACTGAATCCCCCCAAAACATTTCCACTGCATTTCAGCCCTGCCACAAAAGGACCACCTGACATCATGTCAGTGATTCTCTCGTTAACACAGGTGTGAGTGTTGACGAGGACAAGGCTGGAGATCCCTCTGTCATGCTGATTGAGTTCGAATAACAGATTGGAAGCTTCAAAAGGAGGGTGCTGCTTGGAATCATTGTTCTTCCTCTGTCAACCATGGTTACCTGCAAGGAAACACGTGCCGTCATCATTGCTTTGCACAAAAAGGGCTTCACAAGCAAGGATATTGCTGCCAGTAAGATTGCACCTAAATCAACCATTTAACGGATCATCAAGAACTTCAAGGAAAGCAGTTCAATTGTTGTGAAGAAGGCTTCAGGGCGCCCAAGAAAGTCCAGCAAGCGCCAGGACCGTCTCCTAAAGTTGATTCAGCTGCGGGATCGGGGAACCACCAGTACAGAGCTTGCTCAGGAATAGCAGTGGGCAGGTGTGAGTGCATCTGCACGCACAGTGAGGCAAAGACTTTTGGAGGATGGCCTGGTGTCAAGAAGGGCAGCAAAGAAGTCACTTCTCGCCAGGAAAAACATCAGGGACAGACTGATATTCTGCAAAAGGTACAGGGATTGGACTGCTGAGGACTGGGGGAAAGTCATTTTCTCTGATGAATCCCCTTTTCGATTTTTTGGGGCATCTGGAAAAAAAGCTTGTCCGGAGAAGACAAGGTGAGCGCTACCATCAGTCCTGTGTCATGCCAACAGTAAAGCATCCTGAGACCATTCATGTGTGGGGTAGCTTCTCAGCCAAGGCAGTGGGCTCACTCACAATTTTAACTAAGAACACAGCCATGAATAAAGAATGGTACCAACACATCCTCCGAGAGCTACTTCTCCCAACCATCCAGGAACAGTTCGGTGACGACCAATGCCTTTTCCAGCATGATGGAGCACCTTGCCATAAGGCAAAAGTGATAACTAAGTGGCTCGGGGAACAAAACATCAATATTTTGGGTCCATCGCCAGGAAACTCCCCAGACCTTAATCCCATTGAGAACTTGTGGTCAATCCTCAAGAGCGGGTGGACAAACAAAAACCCACAAAT
Organism: Salmo salar; assembly: GCF_905237065.1. NCBI lineage: Eukaryota > Metazoa > Chordata > Actinopteri > Salmoniformes > Salmonidae > Salmo > Salmo salar. The sequence continues at coordinate 57,153,882 of NC_059451.1, read as the reverse complement.
TCTGACCAACTCCAAGCATTGATTATGCAAGAATGGGCTGCCATCAGTCAGGATGTGGCCCAGAAGTTAATTGACAGCATGCCAGGGCGGATTGCAGAGGTCTTGAAAAAGAAGGGTCAACACTGCAAATATTGACTCTTTGCATCAACTTCATGTAATTGTCAATAAAAGCCTTTGACACTTATGAAATGCTTGTAATTATACTTCAGTATTCCATAGTAACATCTGACAAAAATATCTAAAGACACTGAAGCAGCAAACTTTGTGGAAATTAATATGTCTCATTGTCAAAACTTCTGGCCACGACTGTACATATTCAACTACAATTTATTAATTAATTGATGAAATTGTATATTTGTGTCAAATCGCCCGTTTGGCAACCCATTCTTTATGGGAATAATTGACACATAAACAAAAATCAAATCAAACATTACAATAATTCACTACGGTCATCTTCTTTCTATTGTTAAAAATTCTAGCCTGTCTATTTCTGAGTAACAGGGTTGACATGTTATGTGCAACCTGCTCAGTTTTCTACCACAAAACATCAGAAAATGGCCAAAAAGAATATCACCTGTTTTTACACTATGCTATGACTATTAGATATAAATAGATATAAATATATATTAAATATAAATAAAGGAATAGTTTCATCATATTAAAATGACAGATCAACTCACGTAACAGTGTTGACCTTAACATAAGGGACAGATGTAAATGAATCACATGAAATAAATGAATCACTAAATCACATGAAATAAATGAATCACTAATCACATGAAATAAATGCTAATGTTCAGAGATGACTTTACCAACACAACAAAATAACTAGGTCTTTACAGTAGTGACCGTTTGACTTGGCAGTGCGGTACACATTTTTAATTGGCTGCAAGGGTTCAACAATGTTTCTTCTTTCTTAAAAAACGACCCCTCTGTAATCTTTTTGAGTGAGGTTATACGGTACAAGGCATTTTTTAGTAATAATGTACTCAGATCCCTGATTAACCATGTGTCTTTAGTAATAATGTACTCTGATCCCTGATTAACCATGTGTCTTTAGTAATAATGTACTCTGATCCCTGATTAACCATGTGTCTTTAGTAATAATGTACTCTGATCCCTGATTAACCCTGTGTCTTTAGTAATAATGTACTCTGATCCCTGATTAACCCTGTGTCTTTAGTAATAATGTACTCTGATCCCTGATTAACCATGTGTCTTTAGTAATAATGTACTCTGATCCCTGATTAACCATGTGTCTTTAGTAATAATGTACTCTGATCCCTGATTAACAATGTGTCTTTAGTAATAATGTACTCTGATCCCTGATTAACAATGTGTCTTTAGTAATAATGTACTCTGATCCCTGATTAACCCTGTCTTTAGTAATAATGTACTCTGATCCCTGATTAACCATCTGTCTTTCGTAATAATGTACTCTGATCCCTGATTAACCCTGTGTCTTTAGTAATAATGTACTCTGATCCCTGATTAACCATCTGTCTTTCGTAACAATGTACTCTGATCCCTGATTAACCCTGTGTCTTTAGTAATAATGTACTCTGATCCCTGATTAACCCTGTGTCTTTAGTAATAATGTACTCTGATCCCTGATTAACCATGTGTCTTTAGTAATAATGTACTCTGATCACTGATTAACCATGTGTCTTTAGTAATAATGTACTCTGATCCCTGATTAACCATGTGTCTTTAGTAATAATGTACTCTGATCCCTGATTAACAATGTGTCTTTAGTAATAATGTACTCTGATCCCTGATTAACCCTGTGTCTTTAGTAATAATGTACTCTGATCCCTGATTAACCATGTGTCTTTAGTAATAATGTACTCTGATCCCTGATTATCCCTGTGTCTTTAGTAATAATGTAATAATAATTATCTCTGATTAACCCTGTCTTTAGTAATACTGTAATAATAATTCTCTCTGATTATCCCTGTGTCTTTAGTAATAATGTAATAATAATTATCTCTGATTAGAGTGCTTTGGGTCTTAGTCTTTTTTAGTTTTTAATGCTTTTTCTAGTTGCTCAGTCTGTTCATTAGAACAAGTGTTTTGTAAGCATCTACAAAGTAGCTAAGACAACAATACCTGGTAGAATCATGATTATTTGCATCAATCAAGTGGCCATTTGTTTTGAAAACTTAAATCACACGCGGCTACAGAAACAGCGCTAGCCAAACACAACAATCTGACTGGTGCACACCGGAATTAAAGGGTAAGTACACAAAAACAGTACGGGCCCCCGATGTGTTTTAAGCATCGTTGTGGACTTAGAACATCCACTATAAATGTGTGATTTTGAAAGTGAAAACCTGCCCCAAAAAAAACTGCGGGAAATCACAGTCTTTCTGCCTGCTTTCCTTTGTTGTTGTTGCCGTGGAATCATTCTTTCAAATTCTGCCCTCTAGAGGATCCTGCAGAAAAGAACACATGGCACCTTGAAATCTTCAATAAATAAATACACTTTGCACTTGATTTGAAGTGACTTTTCTTTGCTGTTACACTAAATCTATCCAAGTCAATGTGAGAAGGTAAGGGCATGCTAATTTAACAGATGTCTCGTCGTTGTTATCCTGGTTCTGTACGGAAAGCAGGTGCATCATGGGACACTAGAAAGGCAGGAACCTAGGAAGAAACCTTAGAGAGGAACCAGGCTCTGAGGGGTGGCCAGATGGAGATAAGAGTACATGGCCATTAAGGCCAGATCATTCTTCAAAGACGTTCATAGAGACCAGCAGGGTTACCATAATAATCACAGTGGTTGTCAAGGGTGCAACAGGTCAGCACCTCAGGAGTAAATGTCAGTTGGCTTTTCATAGCCCAGCATTCAGAGGTCGAGACAGCAGGTGCGGTAGAGAGAGAGAGGGAGAGGGGGGGAGAGAGAGGGGGAGAGAGAGAGGGGGGAGAGGGGGGAAGAGGGAGAAGGGGGAGAGAGGGGGGGAAGGGGGGAGAAAGGGAGAGAGGGGGGAGAGGGAGAGAGGGGGGGAGAGAGAGGGGGAAAGAGGGAGGGGGGAAGAGGGAGAAGGGGGGAAGAGGGAGAGCGAGGGAGGGGGGAGAGAGAGGGAGGGGGGAAGAGGGAGAGGGGGGAAGAGGGAGAGGGGGGAAGAGGGAGAGGGGGTAGAGAGAGAGAGGGAGAGGGGGGAGAGAGAGGGGGGGAGAGAGAGGGGGGAGAGAGAGGGGGAGAGAGAGGGGGGAGAGAGAGGGGGGAGAGAGGGAGAAGGGGGAAGGGGGGAGAGAGGGAGAGATGGGGGAGAGAGAGAGGGGGAGAGAGAGGGGAAGAGGGAGAAGGGGGAAGAGGGAGAAGGGGAGAGGGGAGGGGGGAAGAGGGAGAGGGGGGAAGAGGGAGAGCGAGGGAGAGGGGGGAGAGAGAGGGAGGGGGGAGGGGGGAAGAGGGAGAGAGCGAGAGGGAGAAGGGAGGAGAGGGGGGGAAGAGGGAGAGGCGGGGAGAGAGAGGGAGGGGGAAGAGGGAGAGGGGTGAGAGAGGGAGGGGGGAGAGAGGGGGAAGAGGGAGAGAGGGGGGAAGAGGGAGAGAGCGAGAGGGAGAAGGGGGGAGAGGGAGAGGGGGTAGAGAGAGAGAGGGAGAGGGGGGAGAGAGAGGGAGGGGGGGAAGAGGGAGAGGGGGAGAGAGGGAGGGGGAAGGGGGAGGGGGGCGGGGAGAGAGAGGGAGGGGGAAGAGAGAGAGGGAGGGGGAAGAGAGAGAGGGAGGGGGAAGAGGGAGGGGGGAAGAGGGAGGGGGAAGAGGGAGGGGGGAAGAGGGAGGGGGAAGAGGGAGGGGGAAGAGGGGAGGGGGAAGAGGGAGGGGGAAGAGGGAGGGGGAAGAGGGAGGGGGAAGAGGGAGGGGGAGAGAGAGGGAGAGGGGGGAGAGGGGTGAGAGGGGGGGAGAGGGAGGGAGGGGGGGGAGAGAGGGGCGGAGAGAGGGAGAGAGGGGGGGAGAGAGATGATGATGGAAAACAGCAGGTCTGGGATAAAGTAGCCTGTCCAGTGAACAGGTCAAAGTTTCATAGCTCTGTTTTTTTTAATGATGTGACCAAATCATCCACTGGTGCCAACAACTGACAAAGTTAGTATCAACAGTGTCATTAAAAACAATTCAGATTTATAGAAATATCCATGTGGTCTATTAGATACATGAAATAAAACAGGCTGTTCAAATTGTGTCACAGAGACAGCCAGTATGCTCTACGTACAGCTCAAACAGCACCCTAATCCCTACATAGGAGGAATCTGGTGAAAAGTAGTGCACTATCTAGGGCATAGGGTGCTATTTGGAAGACACTCAACGTACGTTAGAGATACAGAATGTCAATGAGGACAGGGGCCATTGAGAGATTCTCTCCCTGGCTCTTCTACCTCCCTGACAGATCATTATGCAGCCATCAGCTGGTACATACACGGTGAGAAACATGCCTATAGCGACTTACAGTATCAGCCTCGTCTTGGTGTGATAATGGTCTGCCGTCATTTATTTCAGACCAAAGAAAAATACTTGACATTTTAAATCACTTTAATATAATTCAATTTCATGACAAGCAGCACAACAAAATAAAAAATGGAGTCCCCCGCCTTCTTTCTTTAATAAGCGACTAATTTAGAGTCTGAAGAGGCCAGAAGCATACCACTGTTCTGCCATCTGTAGCGATCTGATCTGTGTCAACAACAAATCGAGGGATAGCCTAGGATTGGCCTCAGACAGAGTACGTTTCAGATGTCACAGCTGATCTAAGATCATCTGACAGTCTTGTCTGTGTAGTTTATGTAGTGACGTACTAGGAGTGCTGCTCTGAGGTTGTGGGAGAGAGAGAGAGAGAGAGAGAGAGACAAGAGAGAGAGAGAGAGAGAGAGAGAGAGAGAGAGAGAGAGAGAGAGAGAGAGAGAGAGAGAGAGAGAGGGGGGAACAAAAGAGAGAGCGAGAGGAAGTGAGAGTAGTCTGTCTGATATCCCAGCTCTCTCCTACCACCCCATAGGGAGGTGAACAAGTCAAGCTAACCGCCAACGAGGTACTACCGCCAACGAGGTACTACCGCCAACGAGGTACTACCGCCAACGAGGTACTACCGCCAACGAGGTACTACCGCCAACGAGGTACTACCAGGCTCAAGAAGCTGTAACACACAGGTAAATAAATAGGGTGCCAACTGGGTCTCAGACAGCCTCTCTTCTCTCCTCCTCTCCCCAGACAGCCTCTCTTCTCTCCTCCTCTCCCCAGACAGCCTCTTTTCTTCATCTCCTCTGACGGCCTCTCTCCTCCTCTGACAAACTCTCTTCTCCTCTCCTCCCCTGACGGCCTCTCCTCTCCTCCCCTGACGGCCTCTCCTCTCCTCCCCTGACGGCCTCTCCTCTCCTCCCCTGACGGCCTCTCCTCTCCTCCTCTGACAAACTCTCTTCTCCTCTCCTCTGACAAACTCTCTTCTCCTCTCCTCTGACAAACTCTCTTCTCCTCTCCTCTGACAAACTCTCTTCTCCTCTCCTCTGACAAACTCTCTTCTCCTCTCCTCTGACAAACTCTCTTCTCCTCTCCTCTGACAAACTCTCTTCTCCTCTCCTCTGACAAACTCTCTTCTCCTCTCCTCTGACAAACTCTCTTCTCCTCTCCTCTGACAAACTCTCTTCTCCTCTCCTCCTCTGACAGCCTCTTCTCCTCTCCTCCTCTGACAGCCTCTTCTCCTCTCCTCTGACAACCTGCTACAGAGCGCTCAGGACCTCAGACTGGGGGAAAGGTTTCCCTTCCAACAGGACAATGACCCTTAGCACACAGCCAAGACAACGCAAGAATGGCTTCGGGATAAGTCTCTGAATGTCCTTCAGTGACCCAGCCAGATGCCGGACTTCAACCTGATCGAACATCTCTGGAGAGACCTGAAAATATTTGTGCAGCAACTCTCCCCATCCAACCTGACAGAGATTGAGAAGATCTGCAGAGAAGAATCAAGGGGTCTGAATACTTTCCAAATGCACGCACGATCGATCGTCAGATCTGAATGTCAGATAGATAGATAGATAGATAGATAGATAGATAGATAGATAGATAGATAGATAGATAGATAGATAGATAGATAGATAGATAGATAGATAGATAGATAGATAGATAGATAGATAGATAGATAGATAGATAGATAGATAGATAGATAGAACGTATATCATAGTGTACTTTGGCTTCTGGCTGGTTTCTCAGTATTGAAGAGCGGGTAGAGGAGTGGGTAGGTGGGAGAGAGAGGAGAGAGGAAGGGAGAGAGAGGTGGGGGGTTGAATTAGCACTCATATGCTATGTGACGCAACATGCGGGCACTCAGCCACGTTGATAAAACAGCTTTAAAAATGAAAAGGCTCCCGTCCCGCTCCTCTCCTCCCAGCCCTAACCCCGCTCGGCTTTAAACAGCTGGTTGAATGGCTGAACGAGCTAATGCGACATCACACAGACCATGGCCCGCTCTCTGCTGCTTCCCTCTCTCTCCCCCCACCCCTTTCCCTCCCGCTCTCCTCTCTCTCCCTCCCGCTCTCCTCTCTCTCCCTCCCGCTCTCCTCTCTCTCCCTCCCGCTCTCCTCTCTCTCCCTCCCGCTCTCCTCTCTCTCCCCCCAACCCCCTTCTCTCCCGCTCTCCTCTCTCTCTCTCCCTCCCGCTCTCCTCTCTCTACCTCCCGCTCTCCTCTCTCTACCTCCCGCTCTCCTCTCTCTACCTCCCGCTCTCCTCTCTCTACCTCCCGCTCTCCTCTCTCTACCTCCCGCTCTCCTCTCTCTACCTCCCGCTCTCCTCCCTCTACCTCCCGCTCCCCTCCCTCTACCTCCCGCTCCCCTCTCTCTCTCCCCCGCTCTCCTCTCTCTCTCCCCCGCTCTCCTCTCTCTCCCCCGCTCTCCTCTCTCTCTCCCCGCTCTCCGCTCTCTCTCTCCCCCGCTCTCTCTCTCCCCCGCTCTCTCTCTCCCCCGCTCTCTCTCTCCCCCGCTCTCCTCTCTCCCCCGCTCTCCTCTCTCTCCCCCGCTCTCCTCTCTCCCCCGCTCTCCTCTCTCTCCCCCCGCTCTCCTCTCTCTCCCCCCCTCTCCCCTCTCTCTCCCCGCTCTCCTCTCCTTCCCCCTCTCCTCTCCCTCCCTCCCTCCCCCACCCCTCACCTCTGTTTGGAAACAGGGCAGAGTGAAGAGTTCAAGTGGTCATTATAGATCCTGAAATGTTTTGTGCAGCGAGGGTAAATATTTGAAAGTGCCTGAAGGTTGACACCACGCCACGTGTTGACATATTAATAAAAACAAACTCTTCCCCTGGAGCTTTTCTGACTGCTCAATGTTTCATAGTGGAAGTGTTTTAGAGTGTGTGTGTGTGTGAGAGAGAAACAGGAGCAGTGGGCGGGAGGGAGGATAAGAGAACCAGAGTGGGCTGGGAAAGTCAGAAGTTAAGATGATTTTAAATGAACCAGCCATGGAGCTATGGAGGGAGGAGAGGACAGGATAATCTCACTGACTGAAGAGTAGAGGCTGTGATTGTCATTGCTTATTATTTTTAATTGTTTTATTTAACTAGGCAAATCAGTTAAGAACAAATTCTTATTTTACAATGATGGCCTAGGAACAGTGGGTTAACTTGCCTTGTTCAGAGGAAGAACAACAGATTTTTACCTTGTCAGCTCGGGGATTCGATCTTGCAACCTTTCAGTTACTAGTCCAACGCTCTAACCACTAGGCTAACCTGCTGCACCCTATTCACAAGATGTGTGTTCCAAATGGCACCCTATTCCGTACCTAGTGCACTACTTTAGATTATTCTATGTGTGAATCTGTCTGTGGAAATGAATCCACTCATGACATGCAGAGGAATTGAATTCAGAGAACATCAAAACACAAAGCATCGTTAAAAACATGTATTATTACATTTCTGCAAACCAACACCTCATAGTTAACCACAACTGTTGTTAGACTCTCAAATGGCTCAACTATTACTATATGTTGACTGGTCTAAAGTAGTGCACTACGTAGGGAATAAGGCGCCATAGGTCTCTGGTCTAAAGTAGGTCTAGATCAAACCTCCCCAGTGAAATCTACACACCTCTAATCTCTCTCCCTACGGCTCAGACCCTGTCACGTCTCTCTCCCTACGGCTCAGACCCTGTCACGTCTCTCAAACCTACGGCTCAGACCCTGTCACGTCTCTCTCCCTACGGCTCAGACCCTGTCACGTCTCTCTCCCTACGGCTCAGACCCTGTCACGTCTCTCTCCCTACGGCTCAGACCCTGTCACGTCTCTCTCCCTACGGCTCAGACCCTGTCACGTCTCTCTCCCTACGGCTCAGACCCTGTCACGTCTCTCTCCCTACGGCTCAGACCCTGTCACGTCTCTCTCCCTACGGCTCAGACCCTGTCACGTCTCTCTCCCCTACGGCTCAGACCCTGTCACGTCTCTCTCCCTACGGCTCAGACCCTGTCACGTCTCTCTCCCTACGGCTCAGACCCTGTCACGTCTCTCTCCCTACGGCTCAGACCCTGTCACGTCTCTCTCCCTACGGCTCAGACCCTGTCACGTCTCTCTCCCTACGGCTCAGACCCTGTCACGTCTCTCTCCCTACGGCTCAGACCCTGTCACGTCTCTCTCCCTACGGCTCAGACCCTGTCACGTCTCTCCATATGACTCAGACCCTCTCGCTCTCCTTTTTATAAAATATATTTTTTAAATATTTTATTTGATCAGCAGGTCATACAAAGATACAATCATTTCTATATATGTAGAAGAGCGGCTTTATATAAACAATGTAAAATATCAACATGTGTTTACATCGATAGCCCAATTCTAATATCCCCTCCACCAACCGGTTTCCCGACCACGTCAGATCTTTCTCAGAGCTGATCTGATTGGTTAAAAGAGCAGAAACAGGCGGCACGTCCAAACTGACACGTTTCAAGATGGCTTCAGCATTCAAGAAATAAAAGATTGTTTCAAATCCCTCCCTCCCCTTCCACCCCAAATGTTTCTCAACTTTTAAATGATATTTACATCCTCATATTAAAAGTTCACATATCTATACACCAGTACGAATGTAAACACATGTACATAATCAAAACACTGGTATTGGGTTCAACAAAAACAAAGAAAATGTTGCCACTGTCTGACCAGGTAATTCTCACTGAAGTTAGCGAATGAAGCTGGAAGAGGAGAACAGTCGATAGCTCTTCACGTTGGAGTCATGCAGGATAACGGATTCTATGACATGGTGGTTTGGGGTCGCCCTCATTTTCAGAATATCATATTTTTGGATTCAAAACGTTGTGACTCTATGCAATATTTTAATTCTATGACTGCCCACTCTGAAGTGAAGAGTCATAATGTTGAATATAAAACATGATATTACGAATGTTTGCAACCCAATAATATTTCTGAAAATGAGGGCGACCCAAACCCACTATTTGTTTTGGTTGTTGCAGTATGGCTTTACGGATTCATGGCTTTTTATTATTCCATATTATACTGCTCAAAAAAATAAAGGGAACACTTAAACAACACATCCTAGAACTGAATGAAGGAAATAATCTTATTAAATACTTTTTTCTTTACATAGTTGAATGTGCTGACAACAAAATCACACAAAAATAATCAATGGAAATCCAATTTATCAACCCATGGAGGTCTGGATTTAGAGTCACACTCAAAATTAAAGTGGAAAACCACACTACAGGCTGATCCAACTTTGATGTAATGTCATTAAAACAAGTCAAAATGAGGCTCAATAGTGTGTGTGGCTGCCACGTGCCTGTATGACCTCCCTACAACGCCTGGGCATGCTCCTGATGAGGTGGCGGATGGTCTCCTGAGGGATCTCCTCCCAGACCTGGACTAAAGCATCCGCCAACTCCTGGACAGTCTGTGGTGCAACGTGGCGTTGGTGGATGGAGCGAGACATGATGTCCCAGATGTGCTCAATTGGATTCAGGTCTGGGGAACGGGCGGGCCAGTCCATAGCATCAATGTCTTCCTCTTGCAGGAACTGCTGACACACTCCAGCCACATGAGGTCTAGCATTGTCTTGCATTAGGAGGAACCCAGGGCCAACTGCACCAGCATATGGTTTCACAAGGGGTCTGAGGATCTCATCTCGGTACCTAATGGCAGTCAGGCTACCTCTGGCGAGCACATGGAGGGCTGTGCGGCCCCCCAAAGAAATGCCACCCCACACCATGACTGACCCACCGCCAAACCGGTCATGCTGGAGGATGTTGCAGGCAGCAGAACGTTCTCCATGGCGTCTCCAGACTCTGTCACGTCTGTCAGGTGCTCAGTGTGAACCTGCTTTCATCTGTGAAGAGCACAGGGCGCCAGTGGCGAATTTGCCAATCTTGGTGTTCTCTGGCAAATGCCAAACGTCCTGCACGGTGTTGGGCTGTAAGCACAACCCCCACCTGTGGACGTCGGGCCCTCATACCACCCTCATGGAGTCTGTTTCAGACTGTTTGAGCAGACACATGCACATTTGTGGCCTGCTGGAGGTCATTTTGCAGGGCTCTGGCAGTGCTTCTCCTGCTCCTCCTTGCACTAAGGCGGAGGTAGCAGTCCTGCTGCTGGGTTGTTGCCCTCCTACGGCCTCCTCCACGTCTCCTGATGTACTGGCCTGTCTCCTGGTAGCGCCTCCATGCTCTGGACACTACGCTGACAGACACAGCAAACCTTCTTGCCACAGCTCGTATTGATGTGCCATCCTGGATGAGCTGCACTACCTGAGCCACTTGTGTGGGTTGTAGACTCCGTCTCATGCTACCACTAGAGTGAAAGCACCGCCAGCATTCAAAAGTGACCAAAACATCAGCCAGGAAGCATAGGAACTGAGAAGTGGTCTGTGGTCCCCACCTGCAGAACCACTCCTTTATTGGGGGTGTCTTGCTAATTGCCTATAATTTCCACCTGTTGTATATTCCATTTGCACAACAGCATGTGAAATTTATTGTCAATCAGTGTTGCTTTCTAAGTGGACAGTTTGATTTCACAGAAGTGTGATTGACTTGGAGTTACATTGTGTTGTTTAAGTGTTCCCTTTATTTTTTTGAGCAGTGTATATATATAAATAAATAAATAAATAAACTCTGAGATCACTGTGTCCAGCACCTTAAAATACGTGTAGCAGTTGGAATACACTGGGGGAAAAAATTGAGGAAGATGGAATTTATTCTACCCATAAGTGATATTGGTGGGGTTGACCATCCAATCAGGTCTTTCCTAGTCATTTCCAATCGCCACATGAGATTTTCCTTCAGCAAATCTGACAGGGAGCGGGTTACCAGTAATTCCTAAGTATCCAAAACAAAATCAGGAACTATTTTGACTGGGACATTAACAGTAGTAATAGACAGAGTAGTCTTTAGTTAATTGGGTACAGTTCACTTTTGCAGTTCATATATTTTGTATCCTGAGATGTTCCCAAATTGAGGTAACATTTGAAACACCAGATGAATGGAAGAAACCGGGTCTGAAATTTATTAAAACAAGTGGTCTGCATATAGAGTCAACTCTCTCCTGTTGTGACTACCATCTCTTCTCCACCACGGCAACACGTACACACACACACACCTCATACATGACGACAACAGACGGCGAGAGAGCCGGCGGGCAAAATCAGACAGTTTGTTGTCAAAGCAACGGGAGTCAAAGCTCAGCAAAGAAAAGGGTGTGAGTCACAACCTATCCTGTCTCCTGCACACAGCTCAGCACCAGAGGAGGCCTCCCAAATGGACCAATTTTCCCAATTTAGTGCACTAGTCGTTTCTACCAACAGTCGGTATATATCTATCTACCAACAGACAGTATCTACCTATCTACCAACAGACAGTATCTACCTATCTACCAACAGCCAACTATCTATCTACCAACAGCCAACTATCTATCTACCAACAGCCAACTATCTATCTACCAACAGACAGTATCTATCTATCTATCTATCTATCTATCTATCTATCTATCTATCTATCTATCTATCTATCTATCTATCTATCTATCTATCTATCTATCTACCAACAGACAGTATCTATCTATCTATCTATCTATCTACCAACAGACAGTATATATCTATCTATCTATCTATCTACCAACAGACAGTATATATCTATCTATCTATCTACCAAAAGACAGTATATATCTATCTACCAACAGACAGTATATATCTATCTACCAACAGACAGTATATATATATATCTACCAACAGACAGTATATATCCATCTACCAACAGACAGTATATATCTATCCATCTACCAACAGACAGTATATATCTATCCTTCTACCAACAGACAGTATATATCTATCCATCTACCAACAGACAGTATATATCTATCCATCTACCAACAGACAGTATATATCTATCTACCAACAGCCATCTATTTATCTATCCATCTACCAACAGACAGTATATATCTATCTACCAACAGAAAGTATATATCTATCTACAAACAGACAGTATATATCCATCTACCAACAGACAGTATATATCCATCTACCAACAGACAGTTTATATATATATCTACCAACAGACAGTATATATCTATCTACCAACAGACAGTATATATCTATCTACCAACAGACAGTTTATATATATATCTACCAACAGCCAGTATATATCTATCTACCAACAGCCATCTATTTATCTATCTACCAACAGCCATCTATTTATCTATCTACCAACAGCCATCTATTTATCTATCTACCAACAGCCATCTATTTATCTATCTACCAACAGCCATCTATTTATCTATCTACCAACAGCCATCTATTTATCTATCTACCAACAGCCATCTATTTATCTATCTACCAACAGACAGTATATATCTATCTACCAACAGACAAAATACATCTACCTACCAACAGACAAAATACATCTACCTACCAAGAGACAGTATATATCTATCTACCAACAGACAGTATATATCTATCTACCAACAGCCATCTATATATCTATCTACCAACAGACAGTATATATCTATCTACCAACAGCCATCTATTTATCTATCTACCAACAGCCAGTATATATCTATCTACCAACAGCCATCTATTTATCTATCTACCAACAGCCATCTATTTATCTACCTACCTACAGCCATCTATTTATCTACCTACCTAGAGCCATCTATGTATCTACCTACCTACAGCCATCTATGTATCTACCTACCTACAGCCATCTATTTATCTACCTACCTACAGCCATCTATTTATCTACCTACCTACAGCCATCTATTTATCTACCTACCTACAGCCATCTATTTATCTACCTATCTACCAACAGACAGTATGTATCTATATACCAACAGACAGTATATATCTATCTACCAACAGCCATCTATTTATCTACCTATCTACCAACAGCCATCTATTTATCTACCTATCTACCAACAGACAGTATATATATCTATCTACCAACAGCCATCTATTTATCTATCTACCAACAGACAGTATATATCTATCTACCAACAGACAGTATACATCTATCTACCAACAGACAGTATATATCTATCTACCAACAGACAGTATATATCTATCTACCAACAGCCATCTATTTATCTATCTACCAACAGACAGTATATATCTATCTACCAACAGCCATCTATTTATCTATCTACCAACAGCCAGTATATATCTATCTACCTACAGCCATCTATTTATCTACCTACCTACAGCCATCTATTTATCTACCTACCTACAGCCATCTATTTATCTACCTACCTACAGCCATCTATTTATCTACCTACATACAGCCATCTATTTATCTACCTACATACAGCCATCTATTTATCTACCTACCTACAGCCATCTATTTATCTACCTACCTACAGCCATCTATTTATCTACCTACCTACAGCCATCTATTTATCTACCAACAGACAGTATATATCTATCTACCAACAGCCATCTATTTATCTACCTATCTACCAACAGCCATCTATTTATCTACCTATCTACCAACAGACAGTATATATCTATCTACCAACAGCCATCTATTTATCTATCTATCAACAGCCATCTATTTATCTATCTATCTACCAACAGCCAGTATATATCTATCTACCAACAGCCAGTATATATCTATCTACCAACAGCCAGTATATATCTATCTACCAACAGCCAGTATATATCTATCTACCAACAGCCAGTATATATCTATCTACCAACAGCCAGTATATATCTACCAACAGCCAGTATATATCTATCTACCAACAGCCAGTATATATCTATCTACCAACAGCCATCTATTTATCTACCTATCTACCAACAGCCAGTATATATCTATCTACCAACAGCCAGTATATATCTATCTACCAATAGCCATCTATTTATCTACCAACAGACAGTATATATCTATCTACCAACAGCCATCTATTTATCTACCTATCTACCAACAGACAGTATATATCTATCTACCAACAGACAGTATCTATCTATCTACCAACAGACAGTATATATCTATCTACCAACAGCCATTTATTTATCTAGCTATCTACCAACAGACAGTATATATCTATCTACCAACAGACAGTATATATCTATCTACCAACAGAGAGTATATATCTATCTACCAACAGCCATCTATTTATCTATCTACCAACAGCCATCTATTTATCTAATCTACCAACAGCCATCTATTTATCTAATCTACCAACAGCCATCTATTTATCTAATCTACCAACAGCCATCTATTTATCTAATCTACCAACAGCCATCTATTTATCTCTCTAGCAACAGACAGTATACATCTACCTACCAAGAGACAGTATATATCTATCTACCAACAGACAGTATATATCTATCTACCAACAGCCAGTATATATCTATCTACCAACAGACAGTATATATCTATCTACCAACAGACAGTATATATCTATCTACCAACAGACAGTATATATCTATCTACCAACAGACAGTTTATATATATATCTACCAACAGCCAGTATATATCTATCTACCAACAGCCATCTATTTATCTATCTAGCAACAGCCATCTATTTATCTATCTACCAACAGCCATCTATTTATCTATCTACCAACAGCCATCTATTTATCTATCTACCAACAGCCATCTATTTATCTATCTACCAACAGCCATCTATTTATCTATCTACCAACAGCCATCTATTTATCTATCTACCAACAGCCATCTATTTATCTATCTACCAACAGACAGTATATATCTATCTACCAACAGACAAAATACATCTACCTACCAAGAGACAGTATATATCTATCTACCAACAGACAGTATATATCTATCTACCAACAGCCATCTATATATCTATCTACCAACAGACAGTATATATCTATCTACCAACAGCCATCTATTTATCTATCTACCAACAGCCAGTATATATCTATCTACCAACAGCCATCTATTTATCTATCTACCAACAGCCATCTATTTATCTACCTACCAACAGCCATCTATTTATCTACCTACCTACAGCCATCTATTTATCTACCTACCTAGAGCCATCTATGTATCTACCTACCTACAGCCATCTATTTATCTACCTACCTACAGCCATCTATTTATCTACCTACCTACAGCCATCTATTTATCTACCTACCTACAGCCATCTATTTATCTACCTATCTACCAACAGACAGTATGTATCTATATACCAACAGACAGTATATATCTATCTACCAACAGCCATCTATTTATCTACCTATCTACCAACAGACAGTATATATATCTATCTACCAACAGCCATCTATTTATCTATCTACCAACAGACAGTATATATCTATCTACCAACAGACAGTATACATCTACCTACCAAGAGACAGTATACATCTATCTACCAACAGACAGTATATATCTATCTACCAACAGACAGTATATATCTATCTACCAACAGCCATCTATTTATCTATCTACCAACAGACAGTATATATCTATCTACCAACAGCCATCTATTTATCTATCTACCAACAGCCAGTATATATCTATCTACCTACAGCCATCTATTTATCTATCTACCTACAGCCATCTATTTATCTACCTACCTACAGCCATCTATTTATCTACCTACCTACAGCCATCTATTTATCTACCTACCTACAGCCATCTATTTATCTACCTACATACAGCCATCTATTTATCTACCTACATACAGCCATCTATTTATCTACCTACCTACAGCCATCTATTTATCTACCTACCTACAGCCATCTATTTATCTACCAACAGACAGTATATATCTATCTACCAACAGCCATCTATTTATCTACCTATCTACCAACAGCCATCTATTTATCTACCTATCTACCAACAGACAGTATATATCTATCTATCAACAGCCATCTATTTATCTATCTATCTACCAACAGCCAGTATATATCTATCTACCAACAGCCAGTATATATCTATCTACCAACAGCCAGTATATATCTATCTACCAACAGCCAGTATATATCTATCTACCAACAGCCAGTATATATCTATCTACCAACAGCCAGTATATATCTATCTACCAACAGCCAGCTATATATCTATCTACCAACAGCCATCTATATATCTATCTACCAACAGCCATCTATTTATCTATCTACCAACAGCCATCTATTTATCTATCTACCAACAGCCATCTATTTATCTATCTACCAACAGCCAGTATATATCTACCTACCTACAGCCATCTATTTATCTACCTACCTACAGCCATCTATTTATCTACATACCTACAGCCATCTATTTATCTACCTACCTACAGCCATCTATTTATCTACCTACCTACAGCCATCTATTTATCTACCTACCTACAGCCATCTATTTATCTACCTACCTACAGCCATCTATTTATCTACCAACAGACAGTATATATCTATCTACCAACAGCCATCTATTTATCTACCTATCTACCAACAGACAGTATATCTCTATCTACCAACAGACAGTATATATCTATCTACCAACAGCCATCTATTTATCTATCTACCAACAGCCAGTATATATCTATCTACCAACAGCCAGTATATATCTATCTACCAACAGCCAGTATATATCTATCTACCAACAGCCAGTATATATCTATCTACCAACAGCCAGTATATATCTATCTACCAACAGCCAGTATATATCTATCTACCAACAGCCAGTATATATCTATCTACCAACAGCCAGTATATATCTATCTACCAACAGCCAGTATATATCTATCTACCAACAGCCAGTATATATCTACCAACAGCCAGTATATATCTATCTACCAACAGCCAGTATATATCTATCTACCAACAGCCATCTATTTATCTATCTACCAACAGACAGTATATATCTATCTACCAACAGCCATCTATTTATCTATCTACCAACAGCCAGTATATATCTATCTACCTACAGCCAGTATATATCTATCTACCTACAGCCATCTATTTATCTACCTACCTACAGCCATCTATTTATCTACCTACCTACAGCCATCTATTTATCTACCTACCTACAGCCATCTATTTATCTACCTACCTACAGCCATCTATTTATCTACCTACCTACAGCCATCTATTTATCTATCTACCAACAGCCATCTATTTATCTACCAACAGCCATCTATTTATCTACCTATCTACCAACAGACAGTATATCTCTATCTACCAACAGCCAGTATATATCTATCTACCAACAGCCAGTATATATCTATCTACCAACAGCCAGTATATATCTATCTACCAACAGACAGTATATATCTATCTACCAACAGCCATCTATTTATCTACCTATCTACCAACAGCCATCTATTTATCTACCTATCTACCAACAGACAGTATATCTCTATCTACCAACAGCCAGTATATATCTATCTACCAACAGCCAGTATATATCTATCTACCAACAGCCAGTATATATCTACTAAGAGCCAGTATATATCTACCAACAGCCAGTATATATCTATCTACCAACAGCCATCTATTTATCTACCTATCTACCAACAGACAGTATATATCTATCTACCAACAGCCATCTATTTATCTACCTATCTACCAACAGACAGTATCTATCTACAAACAGACAGAATCTATCTATCTACCAACAGACAGTATCTATCTATCTACCAACAGACAGTATATATCTATCTACCAACAGCCATCTATTTATCTACCTATCTACCAACAGACAGTATCTATCTACAAACAGACAGAATCTATCTATCTACCAACAGACAGTATCTATCTATCTACCAACAGACAGTATATATCTATCTACCAACAGCCATCTATTTATCTACCTACATACAGCCATCTATTTATCTACCTACATACAGCCATCTATTTATCTACCTACCTACAGCCATCTATTTATCTACCTACCAACAGCCATCTATTTATCTACCAACAGACAGTATATATCTATCTACCAACAGCCATCTATTTATCTACCTATCTACCAACAGCCATCTATTTATCTACCTATCTACCAACAGCCATCTATTTATCTACCTATCTACCAACAGACAGTATATATCTATCTACCAACAGCCATCTATTTATCTATCTATCAACAGCCATCTATTTATCTATCTATCTACCAACAGACAGTATATATCTATCTACCAACAGCCAGTATATATCTACCAACAGCCAGTATATATCTATCTACCAACAGCCAGTATATATCTATCTACCAACAGCCAGTATATACCTATCTACCAACAGCCAGTATATATCTATCTACCAACAGACAGTATATATCTATCTACCAACAGACAGTATATATCTATCTACCAACAGACAGTATATATCTATCTACCAACAGACAGTATATATCTATCTACCAACAGACAGTATATATCTATCTACCAACAGCCAGTATATATCTATCTACCAACAGCCATCTATTTATCTATCTACCAACAGCCATCTATTTATCTATCTACCAACAGCCATCTATTTATCTAATCTACCAACAGCCATCTATTTATCTAATCTACCAACAGCCATCTATTTATCTAATCTACCAACAGCCATCTATTTATCTATCTACCAACAGACAGTATATATCTATCTACCCACAGACAGTATACATCTACCTACCAAGAGACAGTATATATCTATCTACCAACAGACAGTATATATCTATCTACCAACAGCCATCTATTTATCTATCTACCAACAGACAGTATATATCTATCTACCAACAGCCATCTATTTATCTATCTACCAACAGCCAGTATATATCTATCTACCTACAGCCAGTATATATCTATCTACCTACAGCCATCTATTTATCTACCTACCTACAGCCATCTATTTATCTACCTACCTACAGCCATCTATTTATCTACCTACCTACAGCCATCTATTTATCTACCTACCTACAGCCATCTATTTATCTACCTACCTACAGCCATCTATTTATCTACCTACCTACAGCCATCTATTTATCTACCTACCTACAGCCATCTATTTATCTACCTACCTACAGCCATCTATTTATCTACCAACAGACAGTATATATCTATCTACCAACAGACAGTATATATCTATCTACCAACAGACAGTATATATCTATCTACCAACAGCCATCTATTTATCTACCTATCTACCAACAGCCATCTATTTATCTACCTATCTACCAACAGACAGTATATCTCTATCTACCAACAGCCAGTATATATCTATCTACCAACAGCCAGTATATATCTACTAAGAGCCAGTATATATCTACCAACAGTCAGTATATATATCTATCTACCAACAGCCATCTATTTATCTACCTATCTACCAACAGACAGTATATATCTATCTACCAACAGCCATCTATTTATCTACCTATCTACCAACAGACAGTATCTATCTACAAACAGACAGAATCTATCTATCTACCAACAGACAGTATCTATCTATCTACCAACAGACAGTATCTACCTATCTACCAACAGCCAGTATATATCTACCTTCCTACAGCCATCTATTTATCTACCTACCTACAGCCATCTATTTATCTACCTACCTACAGCCATCTATTTATCTACCTACCTACAGACATCTATTTATCTACCTACCTACAGCCATCTATTTATCTACCTACCTACAGCCATCTATTTATCTACCTACCTACAGCCATCTATTTATCTACCTACCTACAGCCATCTATTTATCTACCTACCTACAGCCATCTATTTATCTACCTACCTACAGCCATCTATTTATCTACCTACCTACAGCCATCTATTTATCTACCTACCTACAGCAATCTATTTATCTACCTACCTACAGCCATCTATTTATCTACCTACCTACAGCCATCTATTTATCTACCTACCTACAGCCATCTATTTATCTACCTACCTACAGCCATCTATTTATCTACCTACCTACAGCCATCTATTTATCTACCTACCTACAGCAATCTATTTATCTACCTATCTACCAACAGACAGTATATATCTACCAACAGACAGTATATATATCTATCTTCCAACAGTCATCTATTTATCTATCTATCTACCAACAGACATCTATTTATCTATCAGTCTACCAACAGACAGTATATATCTATCTACCAACGGCCATCTATTTATCTATCTATCTACCAACAGACAGTATATATCTATCTACCAACAGCCATCTATTTATTTATCTCTCTATCTACCAACAGTCAGTAAATATCTATCACCCAACAGCCATCTATCTATTTATCTATCCATCTACCAAGAGACAGTATATATCTATCTATATATCTACCTATCGACCAACAGCCATCCATTTATCTATATACCAACAGACAGCATATATCTATCTACCAACAGCCATCTATTTATCTACCTATCTACCAACAGCCATCTATTTATCTACCTATCTACCAACAGACAGTATATACCTATCTACCAACAGACAGTATCTATATATCAACCAACAGCCATCTATGTATCTATCTATCTACCAACAGACAGTATATATATCTATCTATCTACCAACAGACAGTATATATATATCTATCTATCTACCAACAGACAGTATATATATCTATCTACCAACAGCCATCTATTTATCTATCTATCTACCAACAGACAGTATATATCTATCTACCAACAGCCATCTATTTATTTATCTATCTATCTACCAACAGCCAGTAAATATCTATCACCCAACAGCCATCTATCTATTTATCTATCCATCTACCAAGAGACAGTATATATCTATCTATATATCTAACTATCGACCAACAGCCATCCATTTATCTATATACCAACAGACAGCATATATCTTTCTACCAACAGCCATCTACTTATCAACCTATCTACCAACAGACAGTATCTACCTATCTACCAACAGCCAGTATATATCTACCTTCCTACAGCCATCTATTTATCTACCTACCTACAGCCATCTATTTATCTACCTATCTACCAACAGACAGTATATATCTACCAACAGACAGTATATATATCTATCTACCAACAGTCATCTATTTATCTATCTATCTATCTATCTACCAACAGTCATCTATTTATCTATCTATCTACCAACAGACAGTATATATCTATCCATCTACCAACAGACAGTATATATCTATCCATCTACCAACAGCCATCTATTTATCTATCCATCTACCAACAGCCAGTATATATCTATCCATCTACCAACAGCCAGTATATATCTATCCATCTACCAACAGCCAGTATATATCTATCCATCTACCAACAGCCAGTATATATCTATCCATCTACCAACAGCCAGTATATATATCCATCTATCTATCTACCAACAGCCAGTATATATATCTATCTATCTATCTATCTACCAACAGCCAGTATATATATCTATCTATCTATCTATCTATCTATCTATCTATCTATCTATCTATCTATCTACCAACAGCCAGTATATATATCTATCTATCTATCTACCAACAGCCAGTATATATATCTATCTATCTATCTACCAACAGCCAGTATATATATCTATCTATCTATCTACCAACAGCCAGTATATATAACTATCTATCTACCAACAGCCAGTATATATATATATCTATCTATCTACCAACAGCCAGTATATATCTATCTATCTACCAACAGCCAGTATATATCTATCTATCTACCAACAGCCAGTATATATATATCTATCAACAGCCATCTATTTATCTACCAACAGCCAGTATATATCTATCTACCAACAGCCAGTATATATCTATCTACCAACAGCCAGTATATATACACTATCTACCAACAGACAGTATATATCTATTTACCAACAGCCATCTATTTATCTACCTATCTACCAACAGCCAGTATATATCTACCAACAGCCAGTATATATATCTATCTACCAACAGCCTGTATATATATCTATCTATCTACCAACAGCCAGTATATATATCTATCTATTAACCAACAGCCAGTATATATACATCTCTCTACCAACAGCCATCTATTTATCTACCAACAGACAGTATATCTCTATCGACCAACAGCCATGTATATATATCTATCTATCTACCAACAGCCAGTATATATATCTATCTATCTACCAACAGCCAGTATATATATATCTATCTACCTACCAACAGCCATCTATTTATCTACCCATCTACCAACAGACAGTATATCTCTATCTACATACAGACAGTATATATCTATCTACCAACAGCCATCTATTTATCTACCAACAGACAGTATATATCTACCAACAGCCATCTATTTATCTATCTAACAACAGCCAGTATATATCTATCTACCAACTGCCAGTATATATCTATCTACCAACAGCCATCTATTTATCTACCTATCTACCAACAGCCATCTATTTATCTACCTATCTACCAACAGCCAGTATATATCTACCTATCTACCAACAGCCAGTATATATCTATCTACCAATAGCCATCTATTTATCTACCAACAGCCATCTATTTATCTACCTATCTACCAACAGACATTATCTATCTATCTATCAACAGACATTATCTATCTATCTACCAACAGACATTATCTATCTATCTACCAACAGACAGTATCTATCTATCTACCAACAGACAGTATCTATCTATCTATCTATCTATCTATCTATCTATCTATCTATCTATCTATCTATCTATCTATCAACAGACAGTAAATATCTATCTACCAACAGCCATCTATTTATCTATCTATCTACCAACAGACAGTATATATCTATCTACCAACAGCCAGTATATATACCTATCTACCAACAGACAGTATATCTCTATCTACCAACAGACAGTATATCTCTATCTACCAACAGACAGTATATATATCTATCTACCAACAGCCATCTATTTATCTACCTATCTACCAACAGCCATCTATTTATCTACCTATCTACCAACAGACAGTATATCCCTATCTACCAACAGCCAGTATATATCTATCTACCAACAGCCATCTATTTATCTACCTATCTACCAACAGCCAGTATATATCTATCTACCAACAGACAGTATATATATCTATCTACCAACAGACAGTATATATCTACCTACCTACCAACAGCCATCTATTTATCTACCTATCTACCAACAGCCAGTATATATCTATCTACCAACAGCCAGTATATATACTATCTACCAACAGACAGTATCTATCTACCTATCTACCAACAGCCAGTATCTATCTATCTACCAACAGACATTATCTATCTATCTACCAACAGACATTATCTATCTATCTACCAACAGACAGTATCTATCTATCTACCAACAGACAGTATCTATCTATCTACCAACAGACAGTATCTATCTATCTATCTATCTATCTATCTATCTATCTATCAACAGACAGTAAATATCTATCTACCAACAGCCATCTATTTATCTATCTATCTACCAACAGACAGTATATATCTACCAACAGCCATCTATTTATCTATCTAACAACAGCCAGTATATATCTATCTACCAACTGCCAGTATATATCTATCTACCAACAGCCATCTATTTATCTACCTATCTACCAACAGCCATCTATTTATCTACCTATCTACCAACAGCCAGTATATATCTATCTACCAATAGCCATCTATTTATCTACCAACAGCCATCTATTTATCTACCTATCTACCAACAGACATTATCTATCTATCTACCAACAGACAGTATCTATCTATCTACCAACAGACAGTATCTATCTATCTACCAACAGACAGTATCTATCTATCTACCAACAGACAGTATCTATCTATCTATCTATCAACAGACAGTAAATATCTATCTACCAACAGCCATCTATTTATCTATCTATCTACCAACAGACAGTATATATCTATCTACCAACAGCCAGTATATATACCTATCTACCAACAGACAGTATATCTCTATCTACCAACAGACAGTATCTATATCTATCTACCAACAGACAGTATATATATCTATCTACCAACAGCCATCTATTTATCTACCTATCTACCAACAGACAGTATATCCCTATCTACCAACAGACAGTATCTATCTATCTACCAACAGACAGTATCTATCTACCAACAGACAGTATCTATCTACCAACAGACAGTATATATATCTATCTAAAAACAGACAGTATATATCCATCTACCAACAGACAGTATATATCTATCTACCAACAGCCATCTATTTATCTACCTATCTACCAACAGCCAGTATATATCTATCTACCAAGAGCCAGTATATATCTATCTACCAACAGCCAGTATATATACTATCTACCAACAGACAGTATATATCTATTTACCAACAGCCAGTATATATATCTATCTATCTACCAACAGCCAGTATATATATCTATCTATCTACCAACAGCCAGTATATCTATCTATCTACCAACAGCCAGTATATCTATCTATCTACCAACAGCCAGTATATATATCTATCTACCAACAGCCAGTATATATCTATCTATCTATCTACCAACAGCCAGTATATATCTATCTATCTACCAACAGCCAGTATATATATATATATATATCTCTCTACCAACAGACAGTATATCTCTATCTACCAACAGCCATGTATATATATCTATCTATCTACCAACAGCCAGTATATATATCTATCTACCAACAGCCAATAAATATCTATCTATCTACCTACCAACAGCCATCTATTTATCTACCTATCTACCAACAGCCATCTATTTATCTATCTACCAACAGCCATCTATTTATCTAACAATCTACCAACAGCCAGTATATATATATATATCTACCAACAGCCAGTATATATCTATCTACCAACAGCCAGTATATATATCCATCTACCAACAGCCAGTAAATATCTATCTACCAACAGCCAGTATATATCTATCTACCAACAGCCAGTATATATCTATCTACCAACAGCCATCTATTTATCTACCTATCTACCAACAGCCATCTATTTATCTACCCATCTACCAACAGCCATCTATTTATCTACCCATCTACCAACAGCCAGTATATATCTATCTACCAATAGCCATCTATTTATCTACCAACAGACAGTATATATCTACCAACAGCCATCTATTTATCTACCAACAGACAGTATATATCTCCCAACAGCCATCTATTTATCTACCTATCTACCAACAGCCATCTATTTATCTACCTATCTACCAACAGACAGTATATACCTATCTACCAACAGACAGTATCTATCTATCAACCAACAGACAGTATCTATCTATCAACCAACAGACAGTATCTATCTATCAACCAACAGACAGTATCTATATATCCACCAACAGCCATCTATGTATCTATCTATCTACCAACAGACAGTATATATATCTATCTATCTACCAACAGACAGTATATATATCTATCTACCAACAGCCATCTATTTATCTATCTATCTATCTACCAACAGACAGTATATATCTATCTACCAACAGCCATCTATTTATTTATCTATCTATCTACCAACAGCCAGTAAATATCTATCACCCAACAGCCATCTATTTATCTATCTACCAACAGACAGTATATATCTATCTACCAACAGACAGTATATATATCTATCTACCAACAGACAGTATATATCTACCTACCAACAGCCATCTATTTATCTACCTATCTACCAACAGCCAGTATATATCTATCTACCAACAGCCAGTATATATACTATCTACCAACAGACAGTATATATCTACCTATCTACCAACAGCCAGTATCTATCTATCTACCAACAGACATTATCTATCTATCTACCAACAGACATTATCTATCTATCTACCAACAGACATTATCTATCTATCTACCAACAGACAGTATCTATCTATCTACCAACAGACAGTAAATATCTATCACCCAACAGCCATCTATTTATCTATCTACCAACAGACAGTATATATCTATCTACCAACAGACAGTATATATATCTATCTACCAACAGACAGTATATATCTACCTACCAACAGACATTATCTATCTATCTACCAACAGACAGTATCTATCTATCTACCAACAGACAGTAAATATCTATCACCCAACAGCCATCTATTTATCTATCTACCAACAGACAGTATATATCTATCTACCAACAGACAGTATATATATCTATCTACCAACAGACATTATCTATCTATCTACCAACAGACATTATCTATCTATCTACCAACAGACAGTATCTATCTATCTACCAACAGCCAGTAAATATCTATCACCCAACAGCCATCTATTTATCTATCTACCAACAGACAGTATATATCTATCTACCAACAGACAGTATATATATCTATCTACCAACAGACAGTATATATCTACCTACCAACAGCCATCTATTTATCTACCTATCTACCAACAGCCAGTATATATCTATCTACCAACAGCCAGTATATATACTATCTACCAACAGACAGTATATATCTACCTATCTACCAACAGCCAGTATCTATCTATCTACCAACAGACATTATCTATCTATCTACCAACAGACATTATCTATCTATCTACCAACAGACATTATCTATCTATCTACCAACAGACAGTATCTATCTATCTACCAACAGACAGTATCTATCTATCTATCTACCAACAGCCATCTATTTATCTATCTATCTACCAACAGACAGTATATATCTACCAACAGCCATCTATTTATCTATCTAACAACAGCCAGTATATATCTATCTACCAACTGCCAGTATATATCTATCTACCAACAGCCATCTATTTATCTACCTATCTACCAACAGCCAGTATATATCTATCTACCAATAGCCATCTATTTATCTACCAACAGCCATCTATTTATCTACCTATCTACCAACAGACATTATCTATCTATCTACCAACAGACAGTATCTATCTATCTACCAACAGACAGTATCTATCTATCTACCAACAGACAGTATCTATCTATCTACCAACAGACAGTATCTATCTATCTACCAACAGACAGTATCTATCTATCTACCAACAGACAGTATCTATCTATCTATCTATCTATCTATCTATCAACAGACAGTAAATATCTATCTACCAACAGCCATCTATTTATCTATCTATCTACCAACAGACAGTATATATCTATCTACCAACAGCCAGTATATATACCTATCTACCAACAGACAGTATATCTCTATCTACCAACAGACAGTATATATATCTATCTACCAACAGACAGTATATATATCTATCTACCAACAGCCATCTATTTATCTACCTATCTACCAACAGACAGTATATCCCTATCTACCAACAGACAGTATCTATCTATCTACCAACAGACAGTATCTATCTACCAACAGACAGTATCTATCTACCAACAGACAGTATCTATCTACCAACAGACAGTATATATATCTATCTAAAAACAGACAGTATATATCCATCTACCAACAGACAGTATATATCTATCTACCAACAGACAGTATATATCTACCTACCAACAGCCATCTATTTATCTACCCATCTACCAACAGCCAGTATATATCTATCTACCAAGAGCCAGTATATATCTATCTACCAACAGCCAGTATATATACTATCTACCAACAGACAGTATATATCTATTTACCAACAGCCATCTATTTATCTACCTATCTACCAACAGCCAGTATATATATCTATCTATCTACCAACAGCCAGTATATATATCTATCTATCTACCAACAGCCAGTATATCTATCTATCTACCAACAGCCAGTATATATATCTATCTACCAACAGCCAGTATATATCTATCTATCTATCTATCTACCAACAGCCAGTATATATCTATCTATCTACCAACAGCCAGTATATATATATATCTCTCTACCAACAGACAGTATATCTCTATCTACCAACAGCCATGTATATATATCTATCTATCTACCAACAGCCAGTATATATATATATCCATCTACCAACAGCCAGTAAATATCTATCTACCAACAGCCAGTATATATCTATCTACCAACAGCCAGTATATATCTATCTACCAACAGCCATCTATTTATCTACCTATCTACCAACAGCCATCTATTTATCTACCCATCTACCAACAGCCATCTATTTATCTACCCATCTACCAACAGCCAGTATATATCTATCTACCAATAGCCATCTATTTATCTACCAACAGACAGTATATATCTACCAACAGCCATCTATTTATCTACCAACAGACAGTATATATCTCCCAACAGCCATCTATTTATCTACCTATCTACCAACAGCCATCTATTTATCTACCTATCTACCAACAGACAGTATATACCTATCTACCAACAGACAGTATCTATCTATCAACCAACAGACAGTATCTATCTATCAACCAACAGACAGTATCTATATATCCACCAACAGCCATCTATGTATCTATCTATCTACCAACAGACAGTATATATATCTATCTACCAACAGCCATCTATTTATCTATCTATCTATCTACCAACAGACAGTATATATCTATCTACCAACAGCCATCTATTTATTTATCTATCTATCTACCAACAGCCAGTAAATATCTATCACCCAACAGCCATCTATCTATTTATCTATCCATCTACCAAGAGACAGTATATATCTATCTATATATCTACCTATCGACCAACAGCCATCCATATATCTATATACCAACAGACAGCATATATCTATCTACCAACAGCCATCTATTTATCTACCTATCTACCAACAGCCATCTATTTATCTACCTATCTACCAACAGACAGTATATACCTATCTACCAACAGACAGTATCTATATATCCACCAACAGCCATCTATGTATCTATCTATCTACCAACAGACAGTATATATATATCTATCTATCTACCAACAGACAGTATATATATCTATCTACCAACAGACATCTATTTATCTATCTATCTACCAACAGACAGTATATATCTATCTACCAACAGCCATCTATTTATTTATCTATCTATCTACCAACAGCCAGTAAATATCTATCACCCAACAGCCATCTATCTATTTATCTATCCATCTACCAAGAGACAGTATATATCTATCTATATATCTACCTATCGACCAACAGCCATCCATTTATCTATATACCAACAGACAGCATATATCTATCTACCAACAGCCATCTATTTATCTACCTATCTACCAACAGCCAGTATATATCTTTCTACCAACAGCCATCTACTTATCAACCTATCTACCAACAGCCAGTATCTACCTATCTACCAACAGCCAGTATATATCTACCTACCAACAGCCATCTATTTATCTACCTACCTACAGCCATCTATTTATCTACCTACCTACAGCCATCTATTTATCTACCTACCTACAGCCATCTATTTATCTACCTACCTACAGCCATCTATTTATCTACCTACCTACAGCCATCTATTTATCTACCTACCTACAGCCATCTATTTATCTACCTACCTACAGCCATCTATTTATCTACCTACCTACAGCCATCTATTTATCTACCTACCTACAGCCATCTATTTATCTACCTACCTACAGCCATCTATTTATCTACCTACCTACAGCCATCTATTTATCTACCTACCTACAGCCATCTATTTATCTACCTCCCTACAGCCATCTATTTATCTACCTCCCTACAGCCATCTATTTATCTACCTCCCTACAGCCATCTATTTATCTACCTACCTACAGCCATCTATTTATCTACCTACCTACAGCCATCTATTTATCTACCTATCTACCAACAGACAGTATATATATCTATCTTCCAACAGTCATCTATTTATCTATCTATCTACCAACAGACATCTATTTATCTATCAGTCTACCAACAGACAGTATATATCTATCTACCAACAGACAGTATATATATCTATCTACCAACAGTCATCTATTTATCTATCTATCTATCTATCTATCTATCTATCTATCTATCTATCTATCTATCTATCTACCTACAGCCATCTATTTATCTACCTACCTACAGCCATCTATTTATCTACCTACCTACAGCCATCTATTTATCTACCTACCTACAGCCATCTATTTATCTACCTACCTACAGCCATCTATTTATCTACCTCCCTACAGCCATCTATTTATCTACCTACCTACAGCCATCTATTTATCTACCTACCTACAGCCATCTATTTATCTACCTACCTACAGCCATCTATTTATCTACCTATCTACCAACAGACAGTATATATATCTATCTTCCAACAGTCATCTATTTATCTATCTATCTACCAACAGACATCTATTTATCTATCAGTCTACCAACAGACAGTATATATCTATCTACCAACAGACAGTATATATATCTATCTACCAACAGTCATCTATTTATCTATCTATCTATCTATCTATCTATCTATCTACAGCCATCTATTTATCTACCTACCTACAGCCATCTATTTATCTACCTACCTACAGCCATCTATTTATCTACCTCCCTACAGCCATCTATTTATCTACCTACCTACAGCCATCTATTTATCTACCTACCTACAGCCATCTATTTATCTACCTACCTACAGCCATCTATTTATCTACCTATCTACCAACAGACAGTATATATATCTATCTTCCAACAGTCATCTATTTATCTATCTATCTACCAACAGACATCTATTTATCTATCAGTCTACCAACAGACAGTATATATCTATCTACCAACAGACAGTATATATATCTATCTACCAACAGTCATCTATTTATCTATCTATCTATCTATCTATCTACCAACAGTCATCTATTTATCTATCTATCTACCAACAGACAGTATATATCTATCCATCTACCAACAGACAGTATATATCTATCCATCTACCAACAGCCATCTATTTATCTATCCATCTACCAACAGCCAGTATATATCTATCCATCTACCAACAGCCAGTATATATCTATCCATCTACCAACAGCCAGTATATATCTATCCATCTACCAACAGCCAGTATATATCTATCCATCTACCAACAGCCAGTATATATCTATCTATCTACCAACAGCCAGTATATATATCTATCTATCTATCTATCTATCTATCTATCTATCTATCTACAGCCAGTATATATATCTATCTATCTACCAACAGCCAGTATATATATCTATCTATCTATCTACCAACAGCCAGTATATATATCTATCTACCAACAGCCAGTATATATATCTATCTATCTATCTACCAACAGCCAGTATATATATCTATCTATCTACCAACAGCCAGTATATCTATCTATCTATCTATCTACCAACAGCCAGTATATATCTATCTATCTACCAACAGCCAGTATATATCTATCTATCTACCAACAGCCAGTATATATATATCTATCTACCAACAGCCATCTATTTATCTACCAACAGACAGTATCTATCTATCAACCAACAGACAGTATCTATATATCCACCAACAGCCATCTATGTATCTATCTATCCATCTACCAAGAGACAGTATATATCTATCTATATATCTACCTATCGACCAACAGCCATCCATTTATCTATCTACCAACAGCCATATATATATCTATATACCAACAGACAGCATATATCTATCTACCAACAGCCATCTACTTATCAACCTATCTACCAACAGACAGTATCTACCTATCTACCAACAGACAGTATCTACCTATCTACCAACAGCCAGTATCTACCTATCTACCAACAGCCAGTATCTACCTATCTACCAACAGCCAGTATCTACCTATCTACCAACAGCCAGCTATTTATCTACCTGCCAACAGCCATCTATTTATCTACCTGCCAACAGCCATCTATTTATCTACCTGCCAACAGCCATCTATTTATCTACCTACCTACAGCCATCTATTTATCTACCTACCTACAGCCATCTATTTATCTACCTACCTACAGCCATCTATTTATCTACCTACCTACAGCCATCTATTTATCTACCTATCTACCAATAGACAGTATATATCTATCTACCAACAGACAGTATATATCTATCTACCAACAGCCATCTATTTATCTATCTACCAACAGCCAGTATATATCTATCTACCAACAGCCAGTATATATCTATCTACCAACAGCCAGTATATATCTATCTACCAACAGCCAGTATATATCTATCTACCAACAGCCAGTATATATCTACCAACAGCCAGTATATATCTACTACCAACAGCCAGT
Organism: Salmo salar; assembly: GCF_905237065.1. Taxonomy (NCBI): domain Eukaryota; kingdom Metazoa; phylum Chordata; class Actinopteri; order Salmoniformes; family Salmonidae; genus Salmo; species Salmo salar. The sequence continues at coordinate 57,121,424 of NC_059451.1, read as the reverse complement.
ATATATCTATACCAACAGCCAGTATATATCTATCTACCAACAGCCAGTATATATCTATCTACCAACAGCCAGTATATATATCTATCTACCAACAGCCAGTATATATATCTATCTACCAACAGCCAGTATATATCTATCTACCAACAGCCATCTATTTATCTACCTATCTACCAACAGCCAGTATATATCTATCTACCAACAGCCAGTATATATCTATCTACCAATAGCCATCTATTTATCTACCAACAGACAGTATATATCTACCAACAGCCATCTATTTATCTACCTATCTACCAACAGACAGTATCTATCTACCAACAGACAGAATCTATCTATCTACCAACAGACAGTATCTATCTATCTACCAACAGACAGTATCTATCTATCTACCAACAGACAGTATCTATCTATCTACCAACAGCCAGTATCTATCTATCTACCAACAGCCAGTATATATCTATCTACCAACAGCCAGTATATATATCTATCTACCAACAGCCATTTATTTATCTAGCTATCTACCAACAGACAGTATATATCTATCTACCAACAGACAGTATATATCTAATCTACCAACAGCCATCTATTTATCTAATCTACCAACAGCCATCTATTTATCTAATCTACCAACAGCCATCTATTTATCTAATCTACCAACAGCCATCTATTTATCTATCCACCAACAGCCATCTATTTATCTATCTACCAACAGACAGTATACATCTACCTACCAACAGACAGTATACATCTACCTACCAACAGACAGTATATATCTATCTACCAACAGACAGTATACATCTATCTACCAACAGCCATCTATTTATCTATCTACCAACAGCCATCTATTTATCTATCTACCAACAGACAGTATATATATCTATCTACCAACAGCCATCTATTTATCTATCTACCAACAGCCAGTATATATCTATCTACCAACAGCCAGTATATATCTATCTACCAACAGCCATCTATTTATCTATCTACCAACAGCCATCTATTTATCTACCTACCAACAGCCATTTATTTATCTACCTACCAACAGCCATCTATTTATCTACCTACCTACAGCCATCTATTTATCTACCTACCTACAGCCATCTATTTATCTACCTACCTACAGCCATCTATTTATCTACCTATCTACCAACAGACAGTATATATCTATCTACCAACAGCCATCTATTTATCTACCTATCTACCAACAGACAGTATATCTCTATCTACCAACAGACAGTATATATATCTATCTACCAACAGACAGTATATATCTATCTACCAACAGACAGTATATATATCTATCTACCAACAGACAGTATATATCTATCTACCAACAGCCATCTATTTATCTATCTATCTACCAACAGACAGTATATATCTATCTACCAACAGCCATCTATTTATCTATCTAACAACAGCCAGTATATATCTATCTACCAACTGCCAGTATATATCTATCTACCAACAGCCAGTATATATATCTATCTACCAACAGACAGAATCTATCTACCAACAGACAGTATCTATCTACCAACAGACAGTATCTATCTATCTACCAACAGACAGTATCTATCTATCTACCAACAGACAGTATCTACCTATCTACCAACAGCCATCTATTTATCTAATCTACCAACAGCCATCTATTTATCTAATCTACCAACAGCCATCTATTTATCTATCTACCAACAGACAGTATATATCCATCTACCAACAGACAGTATATATCCATCTACCAACAGACATATATATCTACCTACCAACAGACAGTATATATCTATCTACCAACAGACAGTATATATCTATCTACCAACAGCCATCTATTTATCTACCTATCTACCAACAGACAGTATATCCCCATCTACCAACAGACAGTATCTATCTACCAACAGACAGTATATATATCTATCTAAAAACAGACAGTATATATCTATCTACCAACAGACAGTATATATCTATCTACCAACAGACATCTATTTATCTACAAACAGCCAGTATATATCTATCTACCAACCAACAGCCAGTATATATCTATCTACCAACAGCCAGTATATATCTATCCATCTACCAACAGCCATCTATTTATCTATCCATCTACCAACAGCCAGTATATATCTGTCCATCTACCAACAGCCAGTATATATCTATCCATCTACCAACAGCCAGTATATATCTATCCATCTACCAACAGCCAGTATATATCTATCCATCTACCAACAGCCAGTATATATCTATCCATCTACCAACAGCCAGTATATATCTATCCATCTACCAACAGACAGTATATATCTATCTATCTACCAACAGACAGTATATATCTTTCTACCAACAGACAGTATATATCTTTCTACCAACAGACAGTACATATCTATCTACCAACAGACAGTATATATCTATCTACCAACAGACAGTATATATCAATCTAACAACAGACAGTATATATCTATCTACCAACAGACAGAATATATCTATCTACCAACAGACAGAATATATCTATCTACCAACAGACAGAATATATCCATCTACCAACAGCCATCTATTTATCTATCCATCTACCAAGAGACAGTATATATCTATCTACCAACAGCTATCTATTTATCTATCCATCTACCAACAGACAGTATATATCTACCAACAGTCATCTTTTTAACTATCTATCTACCAACAGACAGTATAAATCTATCTACCAACAGCCATCTATTTATCTATCTATCTACCAACAGACAGTAAATATCTTTCTACCAACAGCCATCTATTTATCTATCTATCTACCAACAGAATGTAAATATCTTTCTACCAACAGCCATCTATCTATCTATCTATCTATCTATCTATCTATCTATCTATCTATCTATCCATCTACCAACAGCCATGTATTTATCTATCTATCTACCAACAGCCATCTATTTATCTACCTATCTACCAACAGCCAGTATATATCTATCTACCAACAGCCAGTATATACTATCTACCAACAGCCATCTATTTATCTACCTATCTACCAACAGCCAGTATATATATCTATCTATCTACCAACAGCCAGTATATATATCTATCTATCTACCAACAGCCAGTATATATATCTATGTATCTACCAACAGCCAGTATATATATCTATGTATCTACCAACAGCCAGTATATATATCTATCTATCTACCAACAGCCAGTATATATATCTATCTATCTACCAACAGCCAGTATATATATCTATCTATCTACCAACAGCCATCTATTTATCTACCTATCTACCAACAGCCATGTATTTATCTATCTATCTACCAACAGCCAGTATATATCTATCTACCAACAGCCAGTATATATATCTATCTACCAACAGCCAGTATATATCTATCTACCAACAGCCAGTATATATACTATCTACCAACAGACAGTATATATACTATCTACCAACAGCCAGTATATATACTATCTACCAACAGACAGTATATATCTATTTACCAACAGCCATCTATTTATCTATCTATCTACCAACAGCCAGTATATATATCTATCTACCAACAGCCAGTATATATATCTATCTATCTACCAACAGCCAGTATATATATCTATCTATCTACCAACAGCCAGTATATATATCTCTATCTACCAACAGCCATGTATTTATCTATCTATCTACCAACAGCCAGTATATATATATCTATCTATCTACCAACAGCCAGTATATGTATATATCTATCTATCTATCTATCTACCAACAGCCAGTATATCTATCTATCTATATATCTACCAACAGCCAGTATATATATCTATCTATATATCTACCAACAGCCAGTATATATATATCTATCTATCTATATATCTACCAACAGCCATTATATATATATCTATCTACCAACAGCCAGTATATATATCTAACTATCTATCTACCAACAGCCAGTATATATATCTATCTATCTATCTACCAACAGCCAGTATATATATACTATCTATCTACCAACAGCCAGTATATATATCTATCTATCTACCAACAGCCAGTATATATCTATCTATCTACCAACAGCCAGTATATATCTATCTATCTACCAACAGACAGTATATATCTACCAACAGCCATCTATTTATCTATCTATCTACCAACAGACAGTATATATCTATTTACCAACAGCCATCTATTTATCTACCTATCTACCAACAGCCAGTATATATATATCTACCTATCTACCAACAGCCAGTATATATATATCTATCTATCTACCAACAGCCAGTATATCTATATCTATCTATCTACCAACAGCCAGTATATATATCTATCTATCTATCTACCAACAGCCAGTATATATATCTATCTATCTATCTACCAACAGCCAGTATATATATCTATCTATCTATCTACCAACAGCCAGTATATATATCTATCTATCTATCTACCAACAGCCAGTATATATATCTATCTATCTATCTACCAACAGCCAGTATATATATCTATCTATCTATCTACCAACAGCCAGTATATATATATCTATCTATCTACCAACAGACAGTATATATCTATCTATCTACCAACAGACAGTATATATCTACCAACAGCCATCTATTTATGTACCTACCAACAGACAGTATATATCTATTTACCAACAGCCATCTATTTATCTACCTATCTACCAACAGCCAGTATATATATATCTATCTATCTACCAACAGCCAGTATATATATATCTATCTATCTACCAACAGCCAGTATATCTATCTATCTATCTATCTATCTACCAACTTCCAGTATATCTATCTATCTATATCTATCTATCTATCAACTTCCAGTATATCTATCTATCTATCTATCTATCTATCTATCTATCTATCTATCTATCAACTTCCAGTATATCTATCTATCTATCTATCTACCAACAGCCAGTATATATATCTATCTATCTACCAACAGCCAGTATATATATATATATATATATCTATCTATCTATCTATCTACCAACAGCCAGTATATCTATCTATCTATCTATCTATCTATCTATCTATCTATCTATCTATCTACCAACAGCCAGTATATGTATCTATCTATCTACCAACAGCCAGTATATCTATCTATCTATCTCTCTATCTACCAACAGCCAGTATATCTATCTATCTATCTATCTACCAACAGCCAGTATATATATATCTATCTACCAACAGCCAGTATATCTATCTATCTATCTACCAACAGACAGTATATCTATCTACCAACAGCCAGTATATATATCTATCTATCTACCAACAGCCAGTATATATATCTATCTATCTACCAACCAACAGCCAGTATATCTATCTATCTATCTACCAACCAACAGCCAGTATATCTATCTATCTATCTACTGACAGCCAGTATATCTATCTATCTATCTACCAACAGCCAGTATATCTATCTATCTATCTATCTACCAACAGCCAGTATATATATCTATCTATCCATCTACCAACAGCCAGTATATATATCTATCTATCCATCTACCAACAGCCAGTATATATATCTATCTATCCATCTACCAACAGCCAGTATATATATCTATCTATCTATCTACCAACAGCCAGTATATCTATCTATCTATCTACCAACAGCCAGTATATCTATCTATCCATCTACCAACAGCCAGTATATATATATATCTATCTACCAACAGCCAGTATATATCTATCTATCTACCAACAGCCAGTATATATCTACCTATCTACCAACAGCCATCTATTTATCTACCAACAGCCATCTATTTATCTATCCATCTACCAACAGCCATCTATTTATCTATCCATCTACCAACAGACAGTATATATCTATCTATCTACCAACAGACAGTCATCTATCTATCTACCAACAGCCAGTCATCTATCTATCTACCAACAGCCAGTATATATCCATCTACCAACAGCCAGTATATATCTATCTACCAACAGCCAGTATATATCTATCTACCAACAGCCATCTATTTATCTATCTACCAACAGCCATCTATTTATCTATCTACCAACAGCCATCTATTTATCTATCTACCAACAGCCATCTATTTATCTATCTACCAACAGCCATCTATTTATCTATCTACCAACAGCCATCTATTTATCTATCTACCAACAGCCATCTATTTATCTATCTATCTACCAACAGCCAGTATATATCTATCTATCTACCAACAGCCAGTATATATCTATCTACCAACAGCCAGTATATATCTATCTACCAACAGCCAGTATATATCTATCAACCAACAGCCAGTATATATCTATCTACCAACAGCCATCTATTTATCTATCCATCTACCAACAGACAGTATATATCTATCTATTTATCTATCCATCTACCAACAGACAGTATATATCTACCTACCAACAGACAGTATATATCTACCTACCAACAGTCATCTATTTATCTATCCATCTACCAACAGCCAGTATATATCTATCTATGTATCTATCTACCAACAGCCAGTATCTATCTATCTATCTATCTATCAACTGCCAGTATATATCTATCTATCTATCTATCTATCTATCTATCTATCTATCTATCTATCTATCTATCTATCTACCAACAGCCAGTATATATCTATCTATCTATCTACCAACAGCCAGTATATATCTATCTATCTATCTACCTATCCATCTACCAACAGAGAGTCATCTATCTCTATCTATCTACCAACAGCCAGTATATATCTATCTATCTACCAACAGACAGTATATATCTACCAACAGCCATCTATTTATCTATCTATCTACCAACAGACAGTATATATCTATCTATCTACCAACAGACAGTATATATCTACCAACAGCCATCTATTTATGTACCTACCAACAGACAGTATATATCTATTTACCAACAGCCATCTATTTATCTACCTATCTACCAACAGCCAGTATATATATATCTATCTATCTACCAACAGCCAGTATATATATATCTATCTATCTACCAACAGCCAGTATATCTATCTATCTACCAACAGCCAGTATATCTATCTATCTATCTACCAACTTCCAGTATATCTATCTATCTATCTACCAACTTCCAGTATATCTATCTATCTATCTATCTATCTACCAACAGCCAGTATATATATATATCTATCTACCAACAGCCAGTATATCTATCTATCTATCTATCTATCTATCTATCTATCTATCTATCTATCTATCTATCTACCAACAGCCAGTATATCTATCTATCTATCTATCTATCTATCTACCAACAGCCAGTATATCTATCTATCTATCTATCTATCTACCAACAGCCAGTATATCTATCTATCTATCTATCTATCTACCAACAGCCAGTATATCTATCTATCTATCTACCAACAGCCAGTATATCTATCTATCTATCTATCTATCTATCTATCTATCTACCTATCTATCTATCTATCTACCAACAGCCAGTATATCTATCTATATATCTATCTACCAACAGCCAGTATATCTATCTATCTATCTATCTATCTACCAACAGCCAGTATATCTATCTATCTATCTATCTATCTATCTATCTATCTATCTATCTATCTATCTATCTATCTATCTATCTATCTATCTATCTATCTATCTATCTATCTATCTATCTATCTATCTACCAACAGCCAGTATATATATATCTATCTATCCATCTATCTACCAACAGCCAGTATATCTATCTATCTATCTACCAACCAACAGCCAGTATATCTATCTATCTACCAACCAACAGCCAGTATATCTATCTATCTATCTATCTATCTATCTATCTATCTATCTATCTATCTATCAACCTATCTACCAACAGCCAGTATCTACCTATCTACCAACAGCCAGTATATATCTACCTACCAACAGCCATCTATTTATCTACCTACCTACAGCCATCTATTTATCTACCTACCTACAGCCATCTATTTATCTACCTACCTACAGCCATCTATTTATCTACCTACCTACAGCCATCTATTTATCTACCTACCTACAGCCATCTATTTATCTACCTACCTACAGCCATCTATTTATCTACCTACCTACAGCCATCTATTTATCTACCTACCTACAGCCATCTATTTATCTACCTACCTACAGCCATCTATTTATCTACCTACCTACAGCCATCTATTTATCTACCTACCTACAGCCATCTATTTATCTACCTACCTACAGCCATCTATTTATCTACCTACCTACAGCCATCTATTTATCTACCTCCCCTACAGCCATCTATTTATCTACCTCCCTACAGCCATCTATTTATCTACCTACCTACAGCCATCTATTTATCTACCTACCTACAGCCATCTATTTATCTACCTACCTACAGCCATCTATTTATCTACCTATCTACCAACAGACAGTATATATATCTATCTTCCAACAGTCATCTATTTATCTATCTATCTACCAACAGACATCTATTTATCTATCAGTCTACCAACAGACAGTATATATCTATCTACCAACAGACAGTATATATATCTATCTACCAACAGTCATCTATTTATCTATCTATCTATCTATCTATCTATCTATCTATCTATCTACCTACAGCCATCTATTTATCTACCTACCTACAGCCATCTATTTATCTACCTACCTACAGCCATCTATTTATCTACCTACCTACAGCCATCTATTTATCTACCTACCTACAGCCATCTATTTATCTACCTCCCTACAGCCATCTATTTATCTACCTACCTACAGCCATCTATTTATCTACCTACCTACAGCCATCTATTTATCTACCTACCTACAGCCATCTATTTATCTACCTATCTACCAACAGACAGTATATATATCTATCTTCCAACAGTCATCTATTTATCTATCTATCTACCAACAGACATCTATTTATCTATCAGTCTACCAACAGACAGTATATATCTATCTACCAACAGACAGTATATATATCTATCTACCAACAGTCATCTATTTATCTATCTATCTATCTATCTATCTACAGCCATCTATTTATCTACCTACCTACAGCCATCTATTTATCTACCTACCTACAGCCATCTATTTATCTACCTCCCTACAGCCATCTATTTATCTACCTACCTACAGCCATCTATTTATCTACCTACCTACAGCCATCTATTTATCTACCTACCTACAGCCATCTATTTATCTACCTATCTACCAACAGACAGTATATATATCTATCTTCCAACAGTCATCTATTTATCTATCTATCTACCAACAGACATCTATTTATCTATCAGTCTACCAACAGACAGTATATATCTATCTACCAACAGACAGTATATATATCTATCTACCAACAGTCATCTATTTATCTATCTATCTATCTATCTATCTACCAACAGTCATCTATTTATCTATCTATCTACCAACAGACAGTATATATCTATCCATCTACCAACAGACAGTATATATCTATCCATCTACCAACAGCCATCTATTTATCTATCCATCTACCAACAGCCAGTATATATCTATCCATCTACCAACAGCCAGTATATATCTATCCATCTACCAACAGCCAGTATATATCTATCCATCTACCAACAGCCAGTATATATCTATCCATCTACCAACAGCCAGTATATATCTATCCATCTACCAACAGCCAGTATATATATCTATCTATCTATCTATCTATCTATCTATCTATCTACCAACAGCCAGTATATATATCTATCTATCTACCAACAGCCAGTATATATATCTATCTATCTATCTACCAACAGCCAGTATATATATCTATCTACCAACAGCCAGTATATATATCTATCTATCTATCTACCAACAGCCAGTATATATATCTATCTATCTACCAACAGCCAGTATATCTATCTATCTATCTATCTACCAACAGCCAGTATATATCTATCTATCTACCAACAGCCAGTATATATCTATCTATCTACCAACAGCCAGTATATATATATCTATCTACCAACAGCCATCTATTTATCTACCAACAGACAGTATCTATCTATCAACCAACAGACAGTATCTATATATCCACCAACAGCCATCTATGTATCTATCTATCCATCTACCAAGAGACAGTATATATCTATCTATATATCTACCTATCGACCAACAGCCATCCATTTATCTATATACCAACAGACAGCATATATCTATCTACCAACAGCCATCTACTTATCAACCTATCTACCAACAGACAGTATCTACCTATCTACCAACAGCCAGTATCTACCTATCTACCAACAGCCAGTATCTACCTATCTACCAACAGCCAGTATCTACCTATCTACCAACAGCCAGTATATATCTACCTACCAACAGCCATCTATTTATCTACCTGCCAACAGCCATCTATTTATCTACCTGCCAACAGCCATCTATTTATCTACCTACCTACAGCCATCTATTTATCTACCTACCTACAGCCATCTATTTATCTACCTACCTACAGCCATCTATTTATCTACCTACCTACAGCCATCTATTTATCTACCTACCTACAGCCATCTATTTATCTACCTACCTACAGCCATCTATTTATCTACCTACCTACAGCCATCTATTTATCTACCTACCTACAGCCATCTATTTATCTACCTATCTACCAATAGACAGTATATATCTATCTACCAACAGACAGTATATATCTATCTACCAACAGCCATCTATTTATCTATCTACCAACAGCCAGTATATATCTATCTACCAACAGCCAACTATTTATCTATCTACCAACAGCCAGTATATATCTATCTACCAACAGCCAGTATATATCTATCTACCAACAGCCAGTATATATCTACCAACAGCCAGTATATATCTACCAACAGCCAGTATATATCTATCTACCAACAGCCAGTATATATCTATCTACCAACAGCCAGTATATATATCTATCTACCAACAGCCAGTATATATATCTATCTACCAACAGCCAGTATATATCTATCTACCAACAGCCATCTATTTATCTACCTATCTACCAACAGCCAGTATATATCTATCTACCAACAGCCAGTATATATCTATCTACCAATAGCCATCTATTTATCTACCAACAGACAGTATATATCTACCAACAGCCATCTATTTATCTACCTATCTACCAACAGACAGTATCTATCTACCAACAGACAGAATCTATCTATCTACCAACAGACAGTATCTATCTATCTACCAACAGACAGTATCTATCTATCTACCAACAGACAGTATCTATCTATCTACCAACAGCCAGTATCTATCTATCTACCAACAGCCAGTATATATCTATCTACCAACAGCCAGTATATATATCTATCTACCAACAGCCATTTATTTATCTAGCTATCTACCAACAGACAGTATATATCTATCTACCAACAGACAGTATATATCTAATCTACCAACAGCCATCTATTTATCTAATCTACCAACAGCCATCTATTTATCTAATCTACCAACAGCCATCTATTTATCTAATCTACCAACAGCCATCTATTTATCTATCCACCAACAGCCATCTATTTATCTATCTACCAACAGACAGTATACATCTACCTACCAACAGACAGTATACATCTACCTACCAACAGACAGTATATATCTATCTACCAACAGACAGTATACATCTATCTACCAACAGCCATCTATTTATCTATCTACCAACAGCCATCTATTTATCTATCTACCAACAGACAGTATATATATCTATCTACCAACAGCCATCTATTTATCTATCTACCAACAGCCAGTATATATCTATCTACCAACAGCCAGTATATATCTATCTACCAACAGCCATCTATTTATCTATCTACCAACAGCCATCTATTTATCTACCTACCAACAGCCATTTATTTATCTACCTACCAACAGCCATCTATTTATCTACCTACCTACAGCCATCTATTTATCTACCTACCTACAGCCATCTATTTATCTACCTACCTACAGCCATCTATTTATCTACCTACCTACAGCCATCTATTTATCTACCTATCTACCAACAGACAGTATATATCTATCTACCAACAGCCATCTATTTATCTACCTATCTACCAACAGACAGTATATCTCTATCTACCAACAGACAGTATATATATCTATCTACCAACAGACAGTATATATCTATCTACCAACAGACAGTATATATATCTATCTACCAACAGACAGTATATATCTATCTACCAACAGCCATCTATTTATCTATCTATCTACCAACAGACAGTATATATCTATCTACCAACAGCCATCTATTTATCTATCTAACAACAGCCAGTATATATCTATCTACCAACTGCCAGTATATATCTATCTACCAACAGCCAGTATATATATCTATCTACCAACAGACAGAATCTATCTACCAACAGACAGTATCTATCTACCAACAGACAGTATCTATCTATCTACCAACAGACAGTATCTATCTATCTACCAACAGACAGTATCTACCTATCTACCAACAGCCATCTATTTATCTAATCTACCAACAGCCATCTATTTATCTAATCTACCAACAGCCATCTATTTATCTATCTACCAACAGACAGTATATATCCATCTACCAACAGACAGTATATATCCATCTACCAACAGACATATATATCTACCTACCAACAGACAGTATATATCTATCTACCAACAGACAGTATATATCTATCTACCAACAGCCATCTATTTATCTACCTATCTACCAACAGACAGTATATCCCCATCTACCAACAGACAGTATCTATCTACCAACAGACAGTATATATATCTATCTAAAAACAGACAGTATATATCTATCTACCAACAGACAGTATATATCTATCTACCAACAGACATCTATTTATCTACAAACAGCCAGTATATATCTATCTACCAACCAACAGCCAGTATATATCTATCTACCAACAGCCAGTATATATCTATCCATCTACCAACAGCCATCTATTTATCTATCCATCTACCAACAGCCAGTATATATCTGTCCATCTACCAACAGCCAGTATATATCTATCCATCTACCAACAGCCAGTATATATCTATCCATCTACCAACAGCCAGTATATATCTATCCATCTACCAACAGCCAGTATATATCTATCCATCTACCAACAGCCAGTATATATCTATCCATCTACCAACAGACAGTATATATCTATCTATCTACCAACAGACAGTATATATCTTTCTACCAACAGACAGTATATATCTTTCTACCAACAGACAGTACATATCTATCTACCAACAGACAGTATATATCTATCTACCAACAGACAGTATATATCAATCTACCAACAGACAGTATATATCTATCTACCAACAGACAGAATATATCTATCTACCAACAGACAGAATATATCTATCTACCAACAGACAGAATATATCCATCTACCAACAGCCATCTATTTATCTATCCATCTACCAAGAGACAGTATATATCTATCTACCAACAGCTATCTATTTATCTATCCATCTACCAACAGACAGTATATATCTACCAACAGTCATCTATTTAACTATCTATCTACCAACAGACAGTATAAATCTATCTACCAACAGCCATCTATTTATCTATCTATCTACCAACAGACAGTAAATATCTTTCTACCAACAGCCATCTATTTATCTATCTATCTACCAACAGAATGTAAATATCTTTCTACCAACAGCCATCTATCTATCTATCTATCTATCTATCTATCTATCTATCCATCTATCTATCCATCTACCAACAGCCATGTATTTATCTATCTATCTACCAACAGCCATCTATTTATCTACCTATCTACCAACAGCCAGTATATATCTATCTACCAACAGCCAGTATATATACTATCTACCAACAGCCATCTATTTATCTACCTATCTACCAACAGCCAGTATATATATCTATCTATCTACCAACAGCCAGTATATATATCTATCTATCTACCAACAGCCAGTATATATATCTATGTATCTACCAACAGCCAGTATATATATCTATGTATCTACCAACAGCCAGTATATATATCTATCTATCTACCAACAGCCAGTATATATATCTATCTATCTACCAACAGCCAGTATATATATCTATCTATCTACCAACAGCCATCTATTTATCTACCTATCTACCAACAGCCATGTATTTATCTATCTATCTACCAACAGCCAGTATATATCTATCTACCAACAGCCAGTATATATCTATCTACCAACAGCCAGTATATATCTATCTACCAACAGCCAGTATATATACTATCTACCAACAGACAGTATATATACTATCTACCAACAGCCAGTATATATACTATCTACCAACAGACAGTATATATCTATTTACCAACAGCCATCTATTTATCTATCTATCTACCAACAGCCAGTATATATATCTATCTACCAACAGCCAGTATATATATCTATCTATCTACCAACAGCCAGTATATATATCTATCTATCTACCAACAGCCAGTATATATATCTCTATCTACCAACAGCCATGTATTTATCTATCTATCTACCAACAGCCAGTATATATATATCTATCTATCTACCAACAGCCAGTATATGTATATATCTATCTATCTATCTATCTACCAACAGCCAGTATATCTATCTATCTATATATCTACCAACAGCCAGTATATATATCTATCTATATATCTACCAACAGCCAGTATATATATATCTATCTATCTATATATCTACCAACAGCCATTATATATATATCTATCTACCAACAGCCAGTATATATATCTAACTATCTATCTACCAACAGCCAGTATATATATCTATCTATCTATCTACCAACAGCCAGTATATATATCTATCTATCTACCAACAGCCAGTATATATATCTATCTATCTACCAACAGCCAGTATATATCTATCTATCTACCAACAGCCAGTATATATCTATCTATCTACCAACAGACAGTATATATCTACCAACAGCCATCTATTTATCTATCTATCTACCAACAGACAGTATATATCTATTTACCAACAGCCATCTATTTATCTACCTATCTACCAACAGCCAGTATATATATATCTACCTATCTACCAACAGCCAGTATATATATATCTATCTATCTACCAACAGCCAGTATATCTATATCTATCTATCTACCAACAGCCAGTATATATATCTATCTATCTATCTACCAACAGCCAGTATATATATCTATCTATCTATCTACCAACAGCCAGTATATATATCTATCTATCTATCTACCAACAGCCAGTATATATATCTATCTATCTATCTACCAACAGCCAGTATATATATCTATCTATCTATCTACCAACAGCCAGTATATATATCTATCTATCTATCTACCAACAGCCAGTATATATATATCTATCTATCTACCAACAGCCAGTATATATCTATCTATCTACCAACAGACAGTATATATCTACCAACAGCCATCTATTTATGTACCTACCAACAGACAGTATATATCTATTTACCAACAGCCATCTATTTATCTACCTATCTACCAACAGCCAGTATATATATATCTATCTATCTACCAACAGCCAGTATATATATATCTATCTATCTACCAACAGCCAGTATATCTATCTATCTATCTATCTATCTACCAACTTCCAGTATATCTATCTATCTATATCTATCTATCTATCAACTTCCAGTATATCTATCTATCTATCTATCTATCTATCTATCTATCTATCTATCTATCTATCAACTTCCAGTATATCTATCTATCTATCTATCTACCAACAGCCAGTATATATATCTATCTATCTACCAACAGCCAGTATATATATATATATATATATCTATCTATCTATCTACCAACAGCCAGTATATCTATCTATCTATCTATCTATCTACCAACAGCCAGTATATGTATCTATCTATCTACCAACAGCCAGTATATCTATCTATCTATCTCTCTATCTACCAACAGCCAGTATATCTATCTATCTATCTATCTACCAACAGCCAGTATATATATATCTATCTACCAACAGCCAGTATATCTATCTATCTATCTACCAACAGCCAGTATATCTATCTACCAACAGCCAGTATATATATCTATCTATCTACCAACAGCCAGTATATATATCTATCTATCTACCAACCAACAGCCAGTATATCTATCTATCTATCTACCAACCAACAGCCAGTATATCTATCTATCTATCTACTGACAGCCAGTATATCTATCTATCTATCTACCAACAGCCAGTATATCTATCTATCTATCTATCTACCAACAGCCAGTATATATATCTATCTATCCATCTACCAACAGCCAGTATATATATCTATCTATCCATCTACCAACAGCCAGTATATATATCTATCTATCCATCTACCAACAGCCAGTATATATATCTATCTATCTATCTACCAACAGCCAGTATATCTATCTATCTATCTACCAACAGCCAGTATATCTATCTATCCATCTACCAACAGCCAGTATATATATATACTATCTACCAACAGCCAGTATATATCTATCTATCTACCAACAGCCAGTATATATCTACCTATCTACCAACAGCCATCTATTTATCTACCAACAGCCATCTATTTATCTATCCATCTACCAACAGCCATCTATTTATCTATCCATCTACCAACAGACAGTATATATCTATCTATCTACCAACAGACAGTCATCTATCTATCTACCAACAGCCAGTCATCTATCTATCTACCAACAGCCAGTATATATCCATCTACCAACAGCCAGTATATATCTATCTACCAACAGCCAGTATATATCTATCTACCAACAGCCATCTATTTATCTATCTACCAACAGCCATCTATTTATCTATCTACCAACAGCCATCTATTTATCTATCTACCAACAGCCATCTATTTATCTATCTACCAACAGCCATCTATTTATCTATCTACCAACAGCCATCTATTTATCTATCTACCAACAGCCATCTATTTATCTATCTATCTACCAACAGCCAGTATATATCTATCTATCTACCAACAGCCAGTATATATCTATCTACCAACAGCCAGTATATATCTATCTACCAACAGCCAGTATATATCTATCAACCAACAGCCAGTATATATCTATCTACCAACAGCCATCTATTTATCTATCCATCTACCAACAGACAGTATATATCTATCTATTTATCTATCCATCTACCAACAGACAGTATATATCTACCTACCAACAGACAGTATATATCTACCTACCAACAGTCATCTATTTATCTATCCATCTACCAACAGCCAGTATATATCTATCTATGTATCTATCTACCAACAGCCAGTATCTATCTATCTATCTATCTATCAACTGCCAGTATATATCTATCTATCTATCTATCTATCTATCTATCTATCTATCTATCTACCAACAGCCAGTATATATCTATCTATCTATCTACCAACAGCCAGTATATATCTATCTATCTATCTACCTATCCATCTACCAACAGAGAGTCATCTATCTCTATCTATCTACCAACAGCCAGTATATATCTATCTATCTACCAACAGACAGTATATATCTACCAACAGCCATCTATTTATCTATCTATCTACCAACAGACAGTATATATCTATCTATCTACCAACAGACAGTATATATCTACCAACAGCCATCTATTTATGTACCTACCAACAGACAGTATATATCTATTTACCAACAGCCATCTATTTATCTACCTATCTACCAACAGCCAGTATATATATATCTATCTATCTACCAACAGCCAGTATATATATATCTATCTATCTACCAACAGCCAGTATATCTATCTATCTACCAACAGCCAGTATATCTATCTATCTATCTACCAACTTCCAGTATATCTATCTATCTATCTACCAACTTCCAGTATATCTATCTATCTATCTATCTATCTACCAACAGCCAGTATATATATATATCTATCTACCAACAGCCAGTATATCTATCTATCTATCTATCTATCTATCTATCTACCAACAGCCAGTATATCTATCTATCTATCTATCTATCTATCTATCTACCAACAGCCAGTATATCTATCTATCTATCTATCTATCTATCTACCAACAGCCAGTATATCTATCTATCTATCTATCTACCAACAGCCAGTATATCTATCTATCTATCTATCTACCAACAGCCAGTATATCTATCTATCTATCTATCTATCTATCTATCTATCTATCTATCTATCTATCTATCTATCTACCTCTATCTATCTATCTATCCAACAGCCAGTATATCTATCTATATATCTATCTACCAACAGCCAGTATATCTATCTATCTATCTATCTATCTACCAACAGCCAGTATATCTATCTATCTATCTATCTATCTATCTATCTATCTATCTATCTATCTATCTATCTATCTATCTATCTATCTATCTATCTACCAACAGCCAGTATATATATATCTATCTATCCATCTATCTACCAACAGCCAGTATATCTATCTATCTATCTACCAACCAACAGCCAGTATATCTATCTATCTACCAACCAACAGCCAGTATATCTATCTATCTATCTATCTATCTATCTATCTACCAACAGCCAGTATATATATATATCTATCTACCAACAGCCAGTATATCTATCTATCCATCTACCAACAGCCAGTATATATCTATCTATCTACCAACAGCCAGTATATATCTACCTATCTACCAACAGCCAGTATATATCTACCTATCTACCAACAGCCATCTATTTATCTACCAACAGCCATCTATTTATCTATCCATCTACCAACAGCCATCTATTTATCTATCCATCTACCAACAGACAGTATATATCTATCTATCTACCAACAGCCAGTCATCTATCTATCTACCAACAGCCAGTCATCTATCTATCTACCAACAGCCAGTCATCTATCTATCTACCAACAGCCAGTCATCTATCTATCTACCAACAGCCAGTATATATCCATCTACCAACAGCCAGTATATATCTATCTACCAACAGCCAGTATATATCTATCTACCAACAGCCAGTATATATCTATCTACCAACAGACGGTATATATCTATCTACCAACAGCCATCTATTTATCTATCTACCAACAGCCATCTATTTATCTATCTACCAACAGCCATATATTTATCTATCTACCAACAGCCAGTATATATCTATCTATCTACCAACAGCCAGTATATATCTATCTATCTACCAACAGCCAGTATATATCTATCTACCAACAGCCAGTATATATCTATCAACCAACAGCCAGTATATATCTATCTATCTACCAACAGCCAGTATATATCTATCTATCTACCAACAGCCAGTATATATCTATCTATCTACCAACAGCCAGTATATATCTATCTACCAACAGCCAGTATATATCTATCTACCAACAGCCAGTATATATCTATCAACCAACAGCCAGTATATATCTATCTACCAACAGCCATCTATTTATCTATCCATCTACCAACAGACAGTATATATCTATCTATTTATCTATCCATCTACCAACAGACAGTATATATCTACCTACCAACAGACAGTATATATCTACCTACCAACAGACAGTATATATTTACCTACCAACAGTCATCTATTTATCTATCCATCTACCAACAGCCAGTATATATCTATCTATGTATCTATCTACCAACAGCCAGTATCTATCTATCTATCTATCTATCTATCAACTGCCAGTATATATCTATCTATCTACCAACAGCCAGTATATATCTATCTATCTACCAACAGCCAGTATATATCTATCTATCTATCTATCTATCTATCTATCTACCAACAGCCAGTATATATCTATCTATCTACCAACAGCCAGTAAATATCTATCTATCTATCTACCAACAGCCAGTATATATCTATCTATCTATCTATCTATCTACCAACAGCCAGTATCTATCTATCTATCTATCAACTGCCAGTATATATCTATCTATCTATCTATCTATCTATCTACCAACAGCCAGTATATATCTATCTATCTATCTACCAACAGCCAGTATATATCTATCTATCTATCTATCTATCTATCTACCAACAGCCAGTATATATCTATCTATCTACCAACAGCCAGTATATATATATCTATCTATCCATCTACCAACAGCCAGTATATATCTATCTATCTACCAACAGCCAGTATATATCTACCTATCTACCAACAGCCATCTATTTATCTACCAACAGCCATCTATTTATCTATCCATCTACCAACAGCCATCTATTTATCTATCCATCTACCAACAGACAGTATATATCTATCTATCTACCAACAGACAGTATATATCTATCTATCTACCAACAGACAGTCATCTATCTATCTACCAACAGACAGTCATCTATCTATCTACCAACAGCCAGTCATCTATATATCTACCAACAGCCAGTATATATCCATCTACCAACAGCCAGTATATATCTATCTACCAACAGCCAGTATATCTCTATCTACCAACAGCCAGTATATCTCTATCTACCAACAGCCAGTATATCTCTATCTACCAACAGCCAGTATATATCTATCTATCAACAGACGGTATATATCTATCTACCAACAGCCATCTATTTATCTATCTACCAACAGCCATCTATTTATCTATCTACCAACAGCCATCTATTTATCTATCTACCAACAGCCATCTATTTATCTATCTACCAACAGCCATCTATTTATCTATCTACCAACAGCCATCTATTTATCTATCTACCAACAGCCATCTATTTATCTATCTATCTACCAACAGCCATCTATTTATCTATCTATCTACCAACAGCCAGTATATATCTATCTATCTACCAACAGCCAGTATATATCTATCTATCTATCAACAGCCAGTATATATCTATCTACCAACAGCCAGTATATATCTATCTACCAACAGCCAGTATATATCTATCAACCAACAGCCAGTATATATCTATCTACCAACAGCCATCTATTTATCTATCCATCTACCAACAGACAGTATATATCTACCTACCAACAGACAGTATATATCTACCTACCAACAGTCATCTATTTATCTATCCATCTACCAAAAGCCAGTATATATCTATCTATGTATCTATCTACCAACAGCCAGTATCTATCTATCTATCTACCAACAGCCAGTATATATCTATCTATCTATCTATCTACCAACAGCCAGTATATATCTATCTATCTATCTATCTACCAACAGCCAGTATATATCTATCTATCTATCTACCAACAGCCAGTATATATCTATCTATCTATCTATCTACCAACAGCCAGTATATATCTATCTATCTATCTATCTATCTACCAACAGCCAGTATATATCTATCTATCTATCTATCTACCAACAGCCAGTATCTATCTATCTATCTATCTATCTACCAACAGCCATCTATTTATCTATCCATCTACCAACAGAGAGTCATCTATCTCTATCCATCTACCAACAGACAGTATATATATCTATCTATCTACCAACAGACAGTATATATCTATCTACCAACAGACAGTATATATATACTGTCTGTTGGTAGATAGATAGATAGATATATACTGTCTGTTGGTAGATAGATAGATATCTATCTATCTATCTACCAACAGTCATCTATTTATCTATCTATCTACCAACAGCCAGTATATATATATCAACCAACAGCCGGTATATATCTATCTACCTACAGCCGGTATATATCTATCTACCTACAGCCGGTATATATCTATCTACCAACAGCCATCTATTTATCCATCTACCAACAGCCATCTATTTATCTATCTATCTACCAACAGCCATCTATTTATCTATCTATCTACCAACAGCCATCTATTTATCTATCCATCTACCAGACAGTATATATCTATCTACCAACAGCCATCTATTTATCTATCCATCTACCAACAGACAGTATATATATTTATCTACCAACAGACAGTATATATCTACCTACCAACAGCCAGTATATATCTACCTACCAACAGCCATCTATTTATCTACCTACCAACAGCCATCTATGTATCTATCTACCAACAGCCATCTATGTATCTATCTACCAACAGCCATCTATGTATCTACCTACCAACAGCCATCTATGTATCTACCTACCAACAGCCATCTATGTATCTACCTATCTATCAAAAGACAGTATATATCTATCTACCAACAGACAGTATATATCTACCTATCTACCAACAGCCATCTATTTATCTATCTACCAACAGCCATCTATTTATCTATCTACCAACAGCCATCTATTTATCTATCTACCAACAGCCATCTATGTATCTATCTACCAACAGCCATCTATGTATCTACCTATCCAACAGCCATATGTATCTACCTATCTACCAAAAGCCAGTATATATCTATCTACCAACAGCCAGTATATATCTATCTACCAACAGCCAGTATATATCTATCTACCAACAGCCAGTATATATCTATCTACCAACAGCCATCTATTTATCTATCCATCTACCAACAGACAGTATATATCTATCTACCAACAGCCATCTATTTATCTATCCATCTACCAACAGACAGTATATATCTACCTACCAACAGACAGTATATATCTACCTACCAACAGACAGTATATATCTACCTACCAACAGTCATCTATTTATCTATCCATCTACCAACAGCCAGTATATATCTATCTATGTATCTATCTACCAACAGCCAGTATCTATCTATCTATCTATCTATCTATCTATCAACTGCCAGTATATATCTATCTATCTATCAACTGCCAGTATATATCTATCTATCTACCAACAGCCAGTATATATCTATCTATCTATCTACCAACAGCCAGTATATATCTATCTATCTATCTATCTATCTACCAACAGAGAGTAATCTATCTCTATCCATCTACCAACAGACAGTATATATCTATCTATCTACCATCAGACAGTATATATCTATCTATCTACCAACAGCCGGTATATATCTATCTATCTACCAACAGCCGGTATATATCTATCTACCAACAGCCATCTATTTATCCATCTACCAACAGCCATCTATTTATCTATCTATCTACCAACAGCCATCTATTTATCTATCTATCTACCAACAGCCATCTATTTATCTATCCATCTACCAACAGCCATCTATTTATCTATCTATCTACCAACAGCCATCTATTTATCTATCTATCTACCAACAGCCATCTATTTATCTATCCATCTACCAGACAGTATATATCTATCTACCAACAGCCATCTATTTATCTATCCATCTACCAACAGACAGTATATATATTTATCTACCAACAGACAGTATATATCTACCTACCAACAGCCAGTATATATCTACCTACCAACAGCCATCTATTTATCTACCTACCAACAGCCATCTATGTATCTATCTACCAACAGCCATCTATGTATCTACCTACCAACAGCCATCTATGTATCTACCTACCAACAGCCATCTATGTATCTACCTATCTATCAAAAGACAGTATATATCTATCTACCAACAGACAGTATATATCTACCTATCTACCAACAGCCATCTATTTATCTATCTACCAACAGCCATCTATTTATCTATCTACCAACAGCCATCTATTTATCTATCTACCAACAGCCATCTATTTATCTATCTACCAACAGCCATCTATGTATCTACCTACCAACAGCCATCTATGTATCTACCTATCTATCAAAAGACAGTATATATCTATCTACCAACAGCCAGTATATATCTATCTACCAACAGCCAGTATATATCTATCTACCAACAGCCAGTATATATCTATCTACCAACAGCCATCTATTTATCTATCCATCTACCAACAGACAGTATATATCTATCTACCAACAGCCATCTATTTATCTATCCATCTACCAACAGACAGTATATATCTACCTACCAACAGACAGTATATATCTACCTACCAACAGACAGTATATATCTACCTACCAACAGTCATCTATTTATCTATCCATCTACCAACAGCCAGTATATATCTATCTATGTATCTATCTACCAACAGCCAGTATCTATCTATCTATCTATCTATCTATCAACTGCCAGTATATATCTATCTATCTATCAACTGCCAGTATATATCTATCTATCTACCAACAGCCAGTATATATCTATCTATCTATCTACCAACAGCCAGTATATATCTATCTATCTATCTATCTATCTATCTACCAACAGAGAGTAATCTATCTCTATCCATCTACCAACAGACAGTATATATCTATCTATCTACCATCAGACAGTATATATCTATCTATCTACCAACAGCCGGTATATATCTATCTATCTACCAACAGCCGGTATATATCTATCTACCAACAGCCATCTATTTATCCATCTACCAACAGCCATCTATTTATCTATCTATCTACCAACAGCCATCTATTTATCTATCTATCTACCAACAGCCATCTATTTATCTATCCATCTACCAACAGCCATCTATTTATCTATCTATCTACCAACAGCCATCTATTTATCTATCTATCTACCAACAGCCATCTATTTATCTATCCATCTACCAGACAGTATATATCTATCTACCAACAGCCATCTATTTATCTATCCATCTACCAACAGACAGTATATATATTTATCTACCAACAGACAGTATATATCTACCTACCAACAGCCAGTATATATCTACCTACCAACAGCCATCTATTTATCTACCTACCAACAGCCATCTATGTATCTATCTACCAACAGCCATCTATGTATCTACCTACCAACAGCCATCTATGTATCTACCTACCAACAGCCATCTATGTATCTACCTATCTATCAAAAGACAGTATATATCTATCTACCAACAGCCATCTATATATCTACCTATCTACCAACAGACAGTATATATCTATCTACCAACAGTCATCAGTTTATCGATCCATCTACCAACAGACAGTATATATCTATCTATCTACCAACAGACAGTATATATATCTATCTATCTACCAACAGACAGTATATATCTATCTATCTACCAACAGTCATCTATTTATCTATCTATCTATCTATCTACCAACAGTCATCTATTTATCTATCTATCTACCAACAGTCATCTATCTATCTATCTATCTACCAACAGTCATCTATTTATCTATCTACCAACAGTCATCTATTTATCTATCTATCTACCAACAGTCATCTATTTATCTATCTATCTACCAACAGTCATCTATTTATCTATCTATCTACCAACAGCCGGTATATATCCATCTACCTACAGCCGGTATATATCTATCTACCTACAGCCGGTATATATCTATCTACCAACAGCCATCTATTTATCCATCTACCAACAGCCATCTATTTATCTATCTATCTATCTATCAACAGCCATCTATTTATCTATCTATCTACCAACAGCCATCTATTTATCTATCCATCTACCAACAGCCATCTATTTATCTATCCATCTACCAGACAGTATATATCTATCTACCAACAGCCATCTATTTATCTATCCATCTACCAACAGACAGTATATATATTTATCTACCAACAGACAGTATATATCTACCTACCAACAGCCAGTATATATCTACCTACCAACAGCCATCTATTTATCTACCTACCAACATCCATCTATTTATCTACCTACCAACAGCCATCTATTTATCTACCTACCAACAGCCATCTATGTATCTACCTACCAACAGCCATCTATGTATCTACCTACCAACAGCCATCTATGTATCTACCTATCTATCAAAAGACAGTATATATCTATCTACCAACAGCCATCTATATATCTACCTATCTACCAACAGACAGTATATATCTATCTACCAACAGTCATCAGTTTATCGATCCAACTACCAACAGACAGTATATATCCATCTACCAACAGCCATCTATTTATCTACCAACAGACAGTATATATCTATCTACCAACAGACAGTATATATCTATCTACCAACAGACAGTATATATCTACCAACAGACAGTATATATCTACCAACAGACAGTATATATCTACCTAAAGCCATCTATTTATCTATCTACCAACAGACAGTATATATCTATCTACCAACAGACAGTAAATATCTATCTATTTATCCATCCATCAACCAACAGACAGAATATATCTATCAACCAACAGACAGAATATATCTATCTATTTATCTACCAACAGACAGTAAATATCTATCTACCTACCTACCTACAGCCATGTATTTATCTATCCATCTACCAACAGACAAAATATATCTACCTACCAACAGCCAGTATTTATCTACCTACCAACAGCCATCTATTTATCTACCTACCAACAGCCATCTATTTATCTACCTACCAACAGCCATCTATTTATCTACCTACCAACAGCCATCTATTTATCTACCTACCAACAGCCATCTATTTATCTACCAACAGACAGTATGTCTACCAACCAACAGTCATCCATTCATCTACCTATCTACCAACAGCCATCTATTTATCTATCTATCTACCAACAGACATTAAATATCTATCTACCAACAGCCAGTATATATATCTACCTACCAACAGCCAGTATATATATCTACCTACCAACAGCCAGTATATATATCTACCTACCAACAGCCAGTATATATCTACCTACCAACAGCCAGTATATATCTACCTACCAACAGCCAGTATATATATCTACCTACCAACAGCCAGTATATATCTACCTACCTACAGCCATCTATTTATCTACCTACCTACAGCCATCTATTTATCTATCTACCAACAGACAGTAAATATCTATCTACCAACAGACAGTAAATATCTATTTATCTATCCATCAATCTACCAACAGCCATCTATCTATTTATCTATCCATCAATCTACCAACAGCCATCTATCTATTTATCTATCCATCAATCTACCAACAGCCATCTATTTATCTACCTATCTACCAACAGCCATCTATTTATCTACCAACAGCCATCTATTTATCTACCAACAGCCATCTATTTATCTACCAACAGCCATCTATTTATCTACCAACAGCCATCTATTTATCTATCTACCAACAGACAGTAAATATCTATCTACCAACAGACAGTAAATATCTATTTATCTATCCATCAATCTACCAACAGCCATCTATCTATTTATCTATCCATCAATCTACCAACAGCCATCTATCTATTTATCTATCCATCAATCTACCAACAGCCATCTATTTATCTACCAACAGCCATCTATTTATCTACCAACAGCCATCTATTTATCTACCAACAGCCATCTATTTATCTACCAACAGCCATCTACCTATCTACCAACAGCCATCTATTTATCTACCAACAGCCATCTATTTATCTACCAACAGCCATCTATTTATCTACCTATCTACCAACAGCCATCTATTTATCTACCAACAGCCATCTATTTATCTATCCATCTACCAACAGCCATCTATTTATCTATCTACCAACAGACCGTATATATCTATCTATCCATCTACCAACAGACCGTATATATCTATCTATCCATCTACCAACAGACAGTATCTATCTATCTATCAACAGACAGTATATATATCTATCTATCTACCAACAGCCAGTATATATCCATCTACCAACAGCCAGTATATATATATCTACCAACAACCATCTATTTATCTATCCATCTACCAACAGACAGTATATATCTATCCATCTACCAACAGACAGTATATATCTATCCATCTACCAACAGACAGTATATATCTATCCATCTACCAACAGACAGTATATATCTATCTACCAACAGCCATCTATTTATCTACCAACAGACAGTATATATCTATCTACAGTTGAAGTTGGAAGTTTACATTCACCTTAGCCAAATACATTTAAAAACTCAGTTTCACAATTCCTGTCATTTAATCCTAGTAAGAAATCCCTGTTTTAGGTCAGTTGGATCACCACTTTATTTTAAGAATGTGAAATGGTCAGAATAATAGTAGAGAGAATGATTTATTTCAGCTTTTATTTCTTTCATCACATTCCCAGTGGGTCAGAAGTTTACAAACACTCAATTAGTATTTGGTAGCATTGCCTTTAACTGTTTTAACTTGGGTCAAACGTTTCGGGTAGCCTTTCACAAGCTTCCCACAATAAGTTGGGTGACCGTACACGCTTTTTCAGTTCTGCCCACAAATTTTCAATAGGATTGAGATCAGGGTTTGTGATGGCCACTCCAATACCTTGACTTTGTTGTCTTTAAGCCATTTTGCCACAACTTTGGAAGTTTGTTTGGGGTCATTGTCCATTTGGAAGACCCATTTGAGACCAAGCTTTAACTTCCAGACTGATGTCTTGAGATGTTGCTTCAATATATCCACGTAATTTTCCGTCCTCATGATGCCGTCTATTTTGTTTAGTGCACCAGTCCCTCCTGCAGCAAAGCACCCCCACAACATGATGCTGGCACCCCCGTGCTTCACGGTTGGGATGGTTTTCTTCGGCTTGCAAGCTCCCCATTTCTTCTCCAAACATAACGATGGTCATTATGTCCAAACAGTTCTATTTTTGATTCATCAAAACAGAGGACATTTCCCCAAAAAGTATGATCCCTGTCCCCATGTGCAGTTGCAAACCGTAGTCTGGCTTTTTTATGGCGGTTTTGGAGCAGTGGCTTCTTCCTTGCTGAGCGGCCTTTCAGGTTATGTCGATATAGGACTCGTTTTACTGTGGATATAGATACTTTTGTACCTGTTTCCTCCAGCATCTTCACAAGGTCCTTTGCTTTTGTTCTGGGATTGATTTGCACTTTTCGCAGCAAAGTACGTTCATCTCTAGGAGACAGAACGTGTCTCCTTCCTGAGAGGTATGACGGCTGCGTGGTCCCATGGTGTTTATACCTGCGTACTATTGTTTGTACAGATGAATGTGGTACCTTCAGGGGTTTGGAAATTGCTCCCAAGGATGAACCAGACTTGTGGAGGTCTACAATTCTTTTTCTGAGGTCTTGGCTGATTTATTTTGATTTTCCCATGATGTCAAGCAAAGAGGCACTGAGTTTGAAGGTAGGCCTTGAAATACATCCACAGGTACACCTCCAATTGACTCAAATTATGTCAATTAGCCAATCAGAAGCTTCTAAAGCCATGACATCATTTTCTGTAATTTTCCAAGCTGTTTAAAGGCACAGTCAACTTAGTGTATGTAAACTTCTGACCCACTGGAATTGTGATACAGTGAATTATATGTGAAATAATCTGTCTGCAAACAATTGTTGGAAAAATTACTTGTGTCATGCACAAAGTAGATGTCCTAACGAACATGCCAAAACTATAGTTTGTTAACAAGGAATTTGTGGAGTGGTTAAAAAACGAGTTTTAATGACTCCAACCTAAGTGTATGTAAACTTCCCACTTCAACTATACATATACATATACATATACATACACAGACACAGACACACATACATACATACATACATACATATATATATATATATATATATATACACACTGCTCAAAAAAATAAAGGGAACACTTAAACAACACATCCTAGATCTGAATGAAAGAAATAATCTTATTAAATACTTTTTTCTTTACATAGTTGAATGTGCTGACAACAAAATCACAAAAATAATCAATGGAAATCCAATTTATCAACCCATGGAGGTCTGGATTTGGAGTCACACTGAAAATTAAAGTGGAAAACCACACTACAGGCTGATCCAACTTTGATGTAATGTCCTTAAAACAAGTCAAAATGAGGCTCAGGAGTGTGTGTGGCCTCCACGTGACTGTATGACCTCCTTACAATGCCTGGGCATGCTCCTGATGAGGTGGCGGATGGTCTCCTGAGGGATCTCCTCCCAGACCTGGACTAAAGCATCCGCCAACTCCTGGACAGTCACTGGTGCAACGTGGCGTTGGTGGATGGAGCGAGACATGATGTCCCAGATGTGCTCAATTGGATTCAGGTCTGGGGAACGGGCGGGCCAGTCCATAGCATCAATGCCTTCCTCTTGCAGGAACTGCTGACACACTCCAGCCACATGAGGTCTAGCATTGTCTTGCATTAGGAGGAACCCAGGGCCAACCGCACCAGCATATGGTCTCACAAGGGGTCTGAGGATCTCATCTTGGTACCTAATGGCAGTCAGGCTGCCGCTGGCGAGCACATGGAGGGCTGGGCGGCACCCCAAAGAAATGCCACCCCACACCATGACTGACCCACCGCCAAACCGGTCATGCTGGAGGATGTTGCAGGCAACAGAACGTTCTCCACGGCGTCTCCAGACTCTGTCATGTCTGTCACATGCTCAGTGTGAACCTGCTTTCATCTGTGAAGAGCACAGGGCGCCAGTGGCGAATTTGCCAATCTTGGTGTTCTCTGGCAAATGCCAAACGTCCTGCACGGTGTTGGGCTGTAAGCACAACCCCCACCTGTGGATGTTGGGCCCTCATACCACCCTCATGGATTCTGTTTCTGACTGTTTGAGCAGACACATGCACATTTGTGGCCTGCTGGAGGTCATTTTGCAGGGCTCTGGCAGTGCTCCTCCTGCTCCTCCTTGCACAAAGGTGGAGGTAGCGGTCCTGCTGCTGGGTTGTTGCCCTCCTACGGCCTCCTCCACGTCTCCTGATGTACTGGCCTGTCTCCTGGTAGCGCCTCCATGCTCTGGACACTACGCTGACAGACACAGCAAACCTTCTTGCCACAGCTCGCATTGATGTGCCATCCTGGATGAGCTGCACTACCTGAGCCACTTGTGTGGGTTGTAGACTCGGTCTCATGCTACCACTAGAGTGAAAGCACCGCCAGCATTCAAAAGTGACCAAAACATCAGCCAGGAAGCATAGGAACTGAGAAGTGGTCTGTGGTCACCATCTGCTGAACCACTCCTTTATTGGGGGTGTCTTGCTTATTGCCTATCATTTCCACCTGTTGTCTATTCCATTTGCACAACAGCATGTGAAATGTATTGTCAATCAGTGTTGCTTCCTAAGTGGACAGTTTGATTTCACAGAAGTGTGATTGACTTGGAGTTACATTGTGTTGTTTAAGTGTTCCCTTTATTTTTTTTTCAAAAAAATAAAGGATGCAGACTTGTTTTGTGATGGTAAGCCATTGCTGTTAATGGTAACTTTGCTGTTGCTTATTGCTGCTGCGGGTAGCCTAGAGATTGAAACGTTGGGCCGGTAACCCAAAAGACCAGAGTCAACTAGGTGAAAAATATGTGGATGTGTCCTTCAGTAAGGCCCTTCACTCGAATGGCTCTACTATGGATGACCCTGTAATACACTTTTCACTGCACGGTGTATGTGACAATAAGACATGGTATTTGTTTTTAAAGTCTAATTACAGACTAATCAAACGATAAACACAGAAAAGAACAGATCCCCCCCATTAGCCAAGGATCCTGTTGATATGCATTACAAATGAGATTTAGCACTGTGACTACTACAAAGAAGAGATTTCACACCCTTCGCTGAGCAGGTAAGGCAGATGGTACGTCCCAAATTGCACCCTATTCCCTATGTAGTGCACTACTTTTGGACCAGGTTCCGTAGGGCTCTGGTGAAATGTAGTGCACTAAATACGGTATAGGGTGCCATTTAAAGGGACGAGAGTGTCATTTGAGATGCAAGCCAGAGAAAAAAAACACATTTAACTTCAGAATGTGTGAAATTAACTGCTACCTCTCATTGCTCTCAGTAAAAACACCTGCTGGGCACATTTACTTCTGTTCCACGCATGTTTTTGCCCCGTGTATTAAATCCAGACATGTTTTAGATTGTGAAGTGTCGAAAAAGGCCTAAAATATTGACAAAATAATTACTTAGCAATCCAAACTCTACCACTTGAAAAGTTAACTTAAGACTTTTTTTTTTTTGCCTTATTTTGTCGTTTGCTAGCAGTTGACTTGGTCTTACAGACGTTTCTCTGCAGTGACAGAACTTTCTGTCTGAAATGAAAAGTGTAAATAGGAACAGTTTGATTCAGAGTGACAGCCTGTATCGACACGGGATACATCAGAAGGAATTGGACGGCTTGTATAACGTGTGGAGACGTGAGCGCTGCAGTGCCGTGCCACAACACGGTTCTATTTACTAACAGAACTTCAGTTAAAAATATGAAAATGGTATTACATTTGGTGAAGAGCACATTATGACTTGTTTAGGACTCGAAATTCAAAGTTAAAGACTTGACTCGGACTTGCCTGTCTAGACTTGGGACTTGACTTTGGACTTGAGTGCTAAGACTTGAGACTTAATTGTGACTTGTAAAACAATGATTTGGTCCCACCTCTGGTCAAAACATGGTTCTATTTGTGTGTGTGTGTGTGTGTGTGTGTGTGGAATTTGCTCCTCGATTCTTCAAGCTCTATGGTCTCAGGAGTAAGTTCATCTCATGTGAATCCCAGGAGGTTCTTGAGTGACAGACAGACAGCAGTGAATACCAAACATAACGTAACCTCCTGTGTGGTTCTAACTCCCCTCCTGCGTGGTTCTAACGCCCCTCCTGCGTGGTTCTAACGCCCCTCCTGCGTGGTTCTAACTCCCCTCCTGCGTGGTTCTAACTCCCCTCCTGCGTGTCCTGTCCCCAGACAAACCCCCCCGCCCCAACTCACAACGGTGTTTACCCTGAATAGCTGTGATGTGGCACCGCTACACTCACAGAATAATATTTTTTTTTTTTCAGGAAGTGAAGAACTGCAAGAACAATAAAGAGGTTGGTGCTGCAAATAGTTTTGAAGCTTTACCAAGATGAATAAGACGCAAACGCAATCCTTCTCTCGCTACCACTGACCGTGGTCCCAGCCTCTATATAGAACACTGACCGTGGTCCCAGCCTCTATATTGAACACTGACCGTGGTCCCAGCGTCTATATTGAACACTGACCGTGGTCCCAGCGTCTATATTGAACACTGACCGTGGTCCCAGCGTCTATATAGAACACTGACCGTGGTCCCAGCCTCTATATAGAACACTGACCGTGGTCCCAGCCTCTATATAGAACACTGACCGTGGTCCCAGCCTCTATATAGAACACTGACCGTGGTCCCAGCCTCTATATAGAACACTGACCGTGGTCCCAGCCTCTATATAGAACACTGACCGTGGTCCCAGCCTCTATATAGAACACTGACCGTGGTCCCAGCCTCTATATAGAACACTGACCGTGGTCCCAGCCTCTATATAGAACACTGACCGTGGTCCCAGCCTCTATATAGAACACTGACCGTGGTCCCAGCCTCTATACAGAACACTGACCGTGGTCCCAGCCTCTATATAGAACACTGACCGTGGTCCCAGCCTCTATATTGAACACTGACCATAGGGCTCTATTTGTTGTTAAAAGTCCATGCAGTCTTTTACCAGTTCAGACTACATTCCACTCAATCAGACCCTCTATTATGAAAGCAACAAGAGGAGCTAGTTTTCCAAACAGTAGAGAGACAGAAAAGTATGTTGGGGTGAGGTAAGCACAGGTGTACAAGCAGGCATGCACACACAGAAATGTGTGGAATCAATGGCTCAGCTCATTTCTCCCTTCTCAACAACCACCCTCTTTCTCCCTCTCTCTGTGCTGAAAAGGCCTAGAAAGAAAGACAGACAGAGACAGACAGAGACAGACAGAGAGCGACACACACACACACACAGACAGAGAGCGACACACACACAGACAGAGAGCGACACACACACACACAGACAGAGAGCGACACACACACACACACACACACACACACACACACACACACACACACAGACCTCTCTAACATGTTGCCTCCTTAACCTAAAACAGCAGGTGCTAATTCAGTGGTGTTCAGCGTAATTTAGATCTCTAACAGAGCCCTGCACAGACCGATTCCACGCTACAGGAGACTACTGTAGGAAGTGGAACAATTTACTTACACAAGGTTTGTTTTGGACACAATTACGATCACCCCATGTACAGAATGCCTCACTTCCATATGGACCAACAGAGGACTACGCCAAGCTTCATGTTGATACCACTAAGCATCACTTCCATATGGACCAACAGAGGACTACGCCAAGCTTCACGGTGATACCACTAAGCATCAGTTCCATATGGACCAACAGAGGACTACGCCAAGCTTCACGTTGATACCACTAAGCATCACTTCCATATGGACCAACAGAGGACTACGCCAAGCTTCATGTTGATACCAGAAAGCATCACGTCCATATGGGCCATGGTCAAAAGTAGTGTGCTATGTAGGGAATAGGGTGCCATTTGGGAAGCAGGCAGGGTCTGAGATAGAAGAGAAAGGAGGATGAAAGGTGGTCTGTCTCAGGATGGTAAGTTGGTGGTTGAAGATATCCCTCTAGTGGTGTGGGGGCTGTGCTTTGGCAAAGTGGGTGGGGTTATATCCTGCCTGTTTGGCCCTGTCTGGGGGTATCGTCGGATGGGGCCACAGTGTCTCCTGACCCCTCCTGTCTCAGCCGCCGGTATTTATGCTGCAGTAGTTTATGTGTCGTGGGGCTAGGATCAGTCTGTTATATCTGGAGTATTTCTCCTGTCTTATCCGGTGTTCTGTGTGAATTTACGTATGCTCTCTCTAATTCTCTCTTTCTGACTTTTTCTTTCTCTCTCTCGGAGGACCTGAGCCCTAGGACCATGCCTCAGGACTACCTGGCATGATGACTCCTTGCTGTCCCCAGTCCACCTGGCCGTGCTGCTGCTCCAGTTTCAACTGTTCTACCTGCGGCTATGGAACCCTGACCTGTTCACCGGACGTGCTACCTGTCCCAGACCTGCTGTTTTCAACTCTCTAGAGACAGCAGGAGCGGTAGAGATACTCTCAATGATAAGCTATGAAAAGCCAACTGACATTTACACCTGAGGTGCTGACCTGTTGCACCCTCGACAACTACTGTGATTATTATTATTTGACCCTGCTGGTCATCTATGAACGTTTGAACATCTTGGCCATGTTCTGTTATAATCTCCACCCGGCACAGCCAGAAGAGGACTGGCCACCCCTCATAGCCTGGTTCCTCTCTAGGTTTCTTCCTAGGTTTTGGCCTTTCTATGGAGTTTTTCCTAGCCATTATACTTCTACACCTGCATTGCTTGCTGTTTGGGGTTTTAGGCTGGGTTTCTGTACAGCACTTTGAGATATCAGCTGATGTAAGGGCTATATAAATACATTTGATTAGATTTAAATGAATAACAACATTAAAAAGGTTAAAGCCCTGCTTGAGAAGTAACCTTGTGTGTCTTTGGTCTCCTACTTGACTCACAGCGGGATCTGTTATTAATATTGAGAGCAGCAGCTCCCACTTCCCTTCTATGGTTCAACTTCACAGAGATAAAAACTTTGCAGTTTGGAGATCTGAGAGAGTAGAGAAATGACTTGTGTGTGGTGTGGTGTGTGAGTTTACTGGCATGTGTGCGTTTTTAAGTAAGTGTGTGCCTGATCCAAAGTGGTACCGGTTTCATTACATAACACCAGGTGTGGTACCGGTTTCATCACCTAACACCAGGTGTGGTACCGGTTTCATCACCTAACACCAGGTGTGGTACCGGTTTCATTACATAACACCAGGTGTGGTACCGGTTTCATTACACAACACCAGGTGTGGTACAGGTTTCATTACACAACACCAGGTGTGGTACAGGTTTCATTACACAACACCAGGTGTGGTACTGGTTTCATTACAACACCAGGTGTGGTACTGGTTTCATTACAACACCAGGTGTGGTACTGGTTTCATTACATAACACTGTGTAATAACTGAGGCTGGGTGTCTTGGGGTGAGTGGCATTCTCAACATCAGTCAGCCACTACGGAACAGTCAGCCACTACGGAACAGTCAGCCACTACGGAACAGTCAGCCACTACGGAACAGTCCACTCAGACACTATACATTTTATGAACTTCAAAATGCCTTTAGACCTAGATAGTCAAAACACTAAATGAAGAGGCAATTGTGTAATTATATACCATCAACTTAAAAAAAAATGTCCTATTCAAATCATTTAACTGATTTACCTAACCTGAAAAAAGACAACCCAAGCTCAGAACCTGATTGTTCCGAAACAAATTCGAAATCATTCCAGATATTTCACGTTTTGCCACAACATTGTGTTGGAATCAATCTTTAAAAAAGGGGCCACCTGCATTTGCAAATGCCTCATGAACTTAGTTCAACTGTAGTACTGAAAATATACGTTTTTACTCCATTTTTTGTAAACAATGTACTTGTAAACAAACACTGTATAGATTCAAAACATGATTAAAACTATAATTTTGATCTGGTCAGACCTTGCATCCATACCTTGCATCCATATGAATTTGAGTGGTTGGTAACATTTCTCCTCACGGCCTAACAGTGGCCGGGTACTGCATTTTTGTTGTTTGAACTGCAGATTGCATCTTCAAAGCTGGGTCAGTGGGTTTATCTACCTCTCTTAGTTTAAAAACCTTCCCCAGAATAAACGTTGCTCCACTCCCTTGGTGAGCATCAGTTAACCAAAATATCTTTATTGTGTTTAAATCCTTGAAAAATATATCTTGTGTGTGAACATCAAGTGTACATCTTACATTTGTTACAATTAATTAAAACAACTTAACACACTACATAGAATATTTTGCTGTTTCTTAGTGCTTTTTGTTTCCATGCTCAGTGGTGAATGAACAGGCCTTGCTTTATAAAACAAGAAAAAGGCAAGATGTTGACAATTCTTACAGCGCTTGTGGAAACAAGGACATTTTGACAGATATTGTGACTGACGGAGGCGTGTCAGATCTCAATAAGATGTCTCAGCAGTCATGACATTACAGAACCTACCGCCTCACTGGAAGGAGCAACGCTCCTCAAACACACAAACAAACAAACAAACACACACGCACACAAAGCCACAGCACCATCACAGCCAGACACAGGCCTCATTATAAACACAGCCAGACACAGGCCTCATAACACAGCCATAGACAGGCCTCAATTTAATCACAGCCAGACACAGACCTCATTATGACACAGCCATAGACAGACCTCATAACACAGACCTCATTATAACACAGCCAGACACAGACCTCATTATGACACAGTCATAGACAGACCTCATTATAACACAGACCTCATAACACAGCCAGCCACAGGCCTCATTATAACACAGCCAGACACAGACCTCATTATGACACAGACATCATTATGACACAGCCATTGACAGACCTCATTATGACAGCCAGACACTGACCTCATTAAGACACAGCCATAGACAGACCTCATTAAAACACAGCCATAGACAAACCTCATTAAAACACAGCCATAGACAGACCTCATTATGACACAGCCATAGACAGACCTCATTATGACACAGCCATAGACAGACCTCATTATGACACAGCCATAGACAGACCTCATTATGACACAGCCATAGACAGACCTCATTATGACACAGCCATAGACAGACCTCATTATGACACAGCCATAAACAGACCTCATTATGACACAGCCATAGACAGACCTCATTATGACACAGCCATAGACAGACCTCATTATGACACAGCCATAGACAGACCTCATTATGACACAGCCATAGACAGACCTCATTGACACAGCCAGAGGCAGACGCACAGAGAGAGAGAGAGCCTTCATTACTGAAATGAAAACAGCTTCATTGAGATGACCGTAATCGTTCTGGCACCCACCGGTGATTGAACCCAGATTGCGGGTCGACGGATACGTCTGGGCAAGAAGTTAAACAACACAAAAATAAAGGTCTCAGACCCAGGGCCACAGATAGAAGGTATTATCCACACAGCACAACACAACACTGTAAGGAATCTGCATACCAAGGATTCAGTAAGAGGATTTCTCCTCATCTCAGCTCTCACAGTCCATCCAATCTGCACTAACATATGCTGTTAT